>NC_064920.1:11634366-11861866 GCF_023897955.1 Schistocerca gregaria
CAAAGAGCATACGCGACATTGCAGATTGGGGCAGGTGGAGAAGTCGGCCGTGGCAGAGCACGCACTAAGTGAGACTGACCACGTAATAAAATTCGCAGACACCGAAGTTCTGGCTGTAGAAAAGCACTATCACACACGATTGTTTAGAGACACTGTAGAAATACAAAAAAACATGAACAGTTTCAACAAGAAAGAGGAAACTCTTAAGGTAAACGGATCCTGGATTCCCGTACTGCAGCGAATGACCATCGCAGGTAGCAAGAGGAGAACCACACCTGAAATGACTGTGGAGAAGCCCTCGGACATTGGCGTGCCAGTCTGCAGCTGCGAGCTCGGCTCCAGTTCACCACCGGCAACGGAGGGTGAAGCTTTGACAATGCCAGCCACTCGTGCAGGTAAAACGTCAGCCGAAGAGCCCGCGACAGGAGCCAATAGGCAGTTTGTTAACAAGTGGCCACGAAAGCCTTAACAATTTTTTAAATTACAATAATGAACTCTCTCATTGCTTCTTGTAAAGTATATAGTCAACTTACACAAAGACTTAAAAATATTCTGGTAATATGGGTCTCACTTTGTGGCTCTATAATGCCTAGGTATGATTATTTGTGTGTGAAACTGTCATATTATAAATGTATAATGGTTTCAAAAGGCAACCAAGCACAATGTTTCCAGACAACACAGGGAAATCTGTGGTAACATCATCAGATGAAATTTATATTTGCATTTGGAGATAAAAGATGAGTGTTGAGTCAGGAAGGTAAGGTGGGAAGCTGTCAATTACATTATCTTAAATGGAGCACAAAGAAATAGTGAAAAAAGCAAAAAAGATAAAGCTTTATAGTGATATACAGGAAATGAACTTAAAGGAGTATCATAGAAAGGGAGGAGATAGGATATATACTGCAAGAAGAATTTGACAGGTCTTTTAAAGGTCTATGTCGAAACAAGATTCCTGCAGCAGACTAGATTCTATCAGAAGTTTTTATATTCTTGGGGAGAGAGCCATGACAAAACTGTTCCACCTGTTGGGAAAAATACCTGACAAGCAAAATGCCTTCAGCCTTCACGAAGAATATAATAATCCCAAATCCAAGAATGGTAGGTGCTGAGAGATGTGAAGTTAACTCATGGTTGCCAAATACTGAAATGAATTATTTCCAGAAAATTCGAAAAACTGCAGAAGCTGACCTCAGGGAAGACCAGTTTGATGCAGGACAAATATAGGAACACGTGAGGCTATACTGACTCCATGATTCATCCTAGAAGACAGGGTGACAGAAGGGAAACCTATATTTATAGCATTTGTAAATTTAGAGAAAACTTTTGAGAATGTTGACTGGACTACATTCTTTGCAATTTTGAAGAATGAGCACTTAAGGAAGGTAGTATGGAAGTTGAATAGTCAACCTTGCTTAACTTGGAGAATTTTAGCTCATCAATAAATGATGACCACGTGTAGAACACTAGTGTGACCCATTCTTGAGTGTTTGGGATCCTCATCAAGTTGGATTGAAGAAAGACATCAAAAGACGTGCCGCTAGATTTGTTACTGGTACGTTCTATTCATACTTACATATTAGGGAGGTGCTTTGTGAACTCAAATAGGAATCCCTGGAAAGAAGCAAACATCCATTTTGCGAAAAACTATTGAGATAATTTATGGAACCGGTTTTTATGGCTGACTGCAGATCTATCCTACTGTTCATTTTGCATAAGGACCGTAAAGATACGAGAAATTAAGGCTCATACGGAAACATGTAGACAGTTGTTTTTCCCTCGTTCCGTTTGTGAGTGGAATAGGAAAAGAAACAGCTAGTAGTGATACACGGTTACTTATTCATCAATACTCATGTTGTCCCCTTAAAAATAATCCCCCTCAGATGCAATACACTTGGGCCAAAGCTTCTTCCAATACTCTAAGCACTTTTTTGTACAGCCTTGAGTACTTCCAGTGATGCAGTTTTTATTTTCTCAACTGTTGAAAATCTTTGTCCTTTCATAGGTCTCTTCAGTTTTGGGAACAAAAGAGTCACATGGGGGGCTGAAGCATAACTGTCATGATGTTTCCGGACAAAAAATCTGTCACAAGCAACGAGGAATGAGCAGGTACACTGTCATGATGCAAAAGTCATGAATTGTTTTTCCACAATTCCAGACTTTTGTGCAAAATGCTTCTCGCAAATGGCACATAATGTCAACATAATACTACTTATTGACTGTACAATCTTAAGGCAGAAATTCACAATGCACTATGCCACGGTAACTTGAAAACACAGTAAGCAAAATTTTGACATTTGATCAAAAATTCATGTGCTTTTTTTTTTTGTCTTAGCCCTCCTGGATGCTTCCATTGGGCTGACTGGGCTTTGGTTTTGATTTCATAACAATAGACCCACGTTTCATTACCAGTTTTGAGCAAATCAGGATCGTCACTGACGTAATTCAAGAGCTCCAGAGCTATACTCATGTGACAGTTCTTCTGATCAAAATTGTGAAGTTTTGGAACAAACTTCACTAACAGGACTCATGTCCCAAACATGCAAACAAATTTCATGACACGAGCTGACAGATGTGATAATATCCTCAGCAACTTCCCTGTATTTGATGACTTTCCAAAACAATTTTCTTCACAGCTTTGACATTATCATCTGTTGTTGATGCACTGGGGCATTCAGACCAAAGTTTGTCATTGGCATCTTCTCGGCCACCTTGGAAGAGCTTGTAACACTTGTAAACTTCTTATTGCCCTCCCCCCCTTTTTTTCACTTAAGAAAAGACTGTATGCCACTGTCAACTTTTCAAGTGTTTTAGAGAACTTGATTCAACTTTTCACACAAAACTTGCTCCATTTTTATATAATAGAAAATTGCCAAGCACTCTAAAACATGTCTAACTTTTCTATCTGCCAAAAACAAACTAGGTATGCTACTCAGCCAGTTGCAGAAATGACTGTGGACAATGTGGCCTATTCTACACCTTGTTTTAGATCTATGTAACAATGCTGTGCTGAGTATATTTATTGTTTTGACGATGCCATTATAGCCTTATCAAATCAGGACATGGTGTAGAACATACCTGAAGATGGTGTCACTACTGACCGAAACCAGTCATCATCAAAGGAAATGATATTGCAATCAAAGACTGGAATAAAAAAACATTTGACAGTTATAACAGGTGACGAAACATCAGTATACGGGTATGACATTGAAATCAAAGCCCAACTGCCCCAATGGAAACTGACTGAAAAACAAACACTGGGAAAAAAAAAAAAATTCAAGAATTTCTATCACATGTGAACTTTTACTCACTGTTTGCTTTGACTACAAAATAAATAAATTTTGTTTGTTTCTGCACTAGTGACAAAATTTATGAAACAGGCATTTGTGGGTGACTGCAGATTGATTCTACTGATCTCATATATATATTGGGGGGGGGGGGGGGGGGGGGAGAGGACTTTGTGTTGCCTCAAAAAATCTCCTTACTTTCTGATCACACCTTGTACAGTGATGAAAAAATATTATGAAAGCTAATCTGTGCAAACCTGTAACTTGACCTTAATTTTAACACACTCAGAAGTTAACTTTAAGTTAATTTTATTAATGATCAATTACTTGGTAATAACAAAATTGTCTGTTATTAAATTTGGCCGCATGAGCACATGCAGCTACAGTAAGGAAATTGAGACAGCCATGTACATTGTAATTATTTTATTCTATCTGCTATTTTTATTTTTCATCTTTTAGTATGTGGTGATATTTAGATTTTTTAAGTTTCTTAAAATAATGTATGTGGTGTGTAGATTTGAAAGGTCAAAGACTGACCAGCATGAAAAGGTGTGTCTCTGGATGTTTATTATTTATACAGTTCAAATGGCTCTGACCACTATGGGGTTTAACTTCTAAGGTCATCAGTCCCCTAGAGCTTAGAACTACTTAAACCTAGCTAACCTAAGAACATCACACACAGCCATGCCCGAGGCAGGATTCGAACCTGCGACCGTAGCGGTCGTGCGCTTCCAGACTCTACGAATAGTTTGGGAAAACTTGAAAAAAAAAAAAATTAAAAAGGCAAAAAATAAATAAAATAAAATATTATATCTGTGATTTAATGTATAATTGTGACAAGGAAACCAAGAAGAATGAGTGTAAGTTTAATGATTTGCAGCAATACAACTCTCAAACAAATGGGAAATTCTGTGAACAACTCCCCCAGACTGTGGCTCAAATACGTCTTCGAAATATCCTTTCTGCCAGGGGTGCTAACCCTGAAAGTTATGCAGGAAAACTTCTGTGGAGCTTGCTAAGTAGGATATGAGGTACTGATGGGAGTATTAGTCACGAGTCATGCTCTGTTACCTCTGTTGATAGAGCACTTGCCTACAAAAGGCACAGGTCCTGGGTTTGAGTCTTGGTCCAGCACACAGTTTTAATCTGCCTGGAAGTCTCAAATGGGATGAGTTTCCACTGTTATACAGAAGAAAACCATGGGTGGTAAACACTAAGCAGGAAATACATATCTTGAGTATGAAGATGGCAATAATTCTAACAGTTATCAATGGCTGTTAAAAAACACTCACAAATATACTAATCACATGGAGTACAAAAGAAAAATTAGAAAAGAAAGAGAAAGTGGGCTGGACATCCAAAAAGAATGGGACATGTAAGAATGTTAACAACTATAAAGGATTACACACCAAAAGGAAAACAAGACCCTGGAAGATGAAAAAAGGATGAAAACCCAAACAGGCAGCACATACAATATAATAGGAAGTGGAGGAGGAAGAGCAGGAGGAGAACAACAATGGATCACCAGTGTCCCTTATCAGCAAAAAGAACACAAGAACCAGTAGACAGAGGCAAGGAAGCTTGCTCACAGCCAGAAAATCAAAGCTTTCTGGTCTAAGACAAACAGAAGGTCCGTGTAAAGAGTCAAAATGAGTGTCATTGTCCTAAGTGGACTCGAAGAAGAAAAAGAAGAAGAAGATGATGATGATAATGATGCTGATGAATAAGAATTAACAACTGCTTATTTAATGAAACAGGAACAGGCAAAAATTCATTTCAGCTGGAAAAAGGACTATGGAAATCACGAATGTGTACATACGCAAAGGTTACATAGAGAATGACCACTACCTCTCACAAATCAAAATCAGCTTCACATCTAATTACAAAGCATATCTGACACCCAGAACATGATGCACTGATCCAAAGCACTTAAAATAAAATGTACTGGAATTTATAGTCACTGCAGATAAACATAAAACTATATATATTGCACTTCTAGAGATCATCCAACAATGTAAACACAGATAGTGGATCCAAGAATGTGATGGGAGTGCCAGAATCCACAGTCGAGTCTCAGAAAATTGGCATAGTACCGAGGTCCAAAAAGCTGGCAGAACTTATTTAAAAATAGTGAAGACACCATCCAAAAAACAATTAATTGAATTAAATGCAGACCACTCCAATAGAGTAGAGGAAATTTACAATGGTTTCAGAGTTGAAAATACATGAAATGTCTACAACACTTTTATGGAAAACTACCAAAATACGAACCATCGAGTATTTGTTTCCACCATCCAGAAAGAACACTCAACGGAAACAC
Source organism: Schistocerca gregaria (assembly GCF_023897955.1). Taxonomy (NCBI): domain Eukaryota; kingdom Metazoa; phylum Arthropoda; class Insecta; order Orthoptera; family Acrididae; genus Schistocerca; species Schistocerca gregaria. Next base: position 11,639,971 of record NC_064920.1, read on the forward strand.
AAAAGCTAACTGTTATGTTGTGAAACATTACTGAAATTTGACAAATGCATTCCAAACCACGACTCTTCTCCAAACACACATGAAAAGGTAGTAAATTCACATTAAACTTCAAAACCAAAAAGTAAAGAAGAAGGCAGTGTAATTGAGGCATTTATCTTTGGCCAGTTGCCTACGAAGTACCTTCCTGTGTTGGCTCTACCAGATCAGAGCAGTGGGTGCCATACAGGGCAGGTGAGCAGCAGGCTGGCTTTCAGCAAGGCCGACCTTTTACAGACAAGGTCCCACAGCTCAAGCTGGTACTACAGCACCACCAGCCAATGATCATATTTGTATATTTTAAAAGTCCCTATGACAGCACCACCCTGTTTAATGTGCTACATGAATATCACGCAGATAATTAAACAACAAATTAAACCTAACAAAAACAGGTGTAAGGCAATGTGACTGGTTATCTCCTCTCCTCCTTTTAGGTCTGGTATAGGATAAATTCATCAAAGCTTGGTAGAAACGTATACCTCTCATACATACGGCAACAAAAAATAAAAGGTTCCATATCAAATTCCGGTCTTTGCTGAAGACCTACCAGTGAAGCTAACATAACCTAGCGTCCAATCACGCACCCGCACAACAATACAGCAGCACCACTCACTTTCAAAACTCCAACTGCTTAAACACAACTATTGGGAACACTGGTAATGGTAGTGTGAGAAATAAAAGTCATGAAGCCTACACCATCACTTAGAACACCTATAACAAGAAATCTCTTTCTTCTGAAGCCAAGCTATACCCATATCAAACAGCCATTCTTCCAGAAACACACTGTACAATTGAGATATCATTGACCATGAATGTCAACACTACACAGAAAATCCATTGGCAGGTACTGTGGAAAATATTAAGACAAGTCTGTATCTTGATGTACTGAAATTCAGGAGAATTTTTTTATCTGATAGATTGATTTTGTTTAATTGCATGGAAAAGACATGAATTTATACCAACATACATCAGGTACGAACAATTCACAATTAACTGAGAAAACTTTCACATCATAAACAAAACTCAAAAAAACTGAAGTACCGTGCCTATCAAATACACAAAAGGATCTCAAGGTAGCTGCTGTTGACCCTATGGATACAGATATGTTGCACACTCTTCATGTCTGAACCAGTAACAGAAATAAAACAATGGAAAATCCATGATGGAATGTAACAATATTATGGAAGGAAAGTTGCTACTCACCATATAGCAGAGATGCAAGACTGTCACAAATAAGGTTTGGCTAGCATGGCTTTTGTTGAAACTAGATCAAAACACACACACACACACACACACACACACACACACACACACACACGCACGCACGCAGTCTCCGGCAACTGAAGCCCCTCTGCAAGTAGCAGCACCGGTGCCTGATGGGAGTAGCGAGTGGGTGGAGTTAAGGAAGAGCTTGGGGGCAGAGAGGGGGAAGCATAGTATGGTGGTGGAGGACAGTTAAGTGCTGCTGCGGAGTGCACAGGGTTGAGATGGAGAGAGGGTAGCGCAGCAAGGTGCAATTGGGAGGTTAGACAGAGGGCAGAGGAGTGCTGAGTGGGGTGGCATAGGTGGGTGGGGGGGCTAATAGAAAAGAAGAGCAGTAAAGTAGTAGACTGAGGGTGGTGTAGTGCTGGAATAGGAACAGGGAAGAGGCTGGATGGGTGAGGACAATGACTAATGAAAGTTGAGGCCAGGAGGGTTACAGGAACGTAGGATATATTGCAAGGAGAATTCCCACCTGTGCAATTCAGAGCAGCTGGTGTTGGTAGGCAGGATCCATATGGTACAGGTGGTGAAGCAGTCACTGAAATGAAGGATGTTGTGTTGGACAGTGTGCTCTGCAACAGGGTGCTCCACTTGTTTCTTGGCAACAATTTGTCAGTCGCTATTCATGCCGGCAGACAGCCTGTTGGTTGTCATACCCACATAGAATAGGCACAGCGGTTGCGGCTCAGCTTGTAGACCACATAACTGGTTTCACAAGTAGCCTTGCCTTTGGTGGAATACATGATGTTTGTTACTGGATTGGAGCAGGGGGTGCTGGGAGGATGTATGGGACAGGTTTTGCATCTAGGTACTACAGCACCACCAGTCAATATCGGCAGTGATCACATTTGTAGATTTTTAAAAGCCCCTATGATAGCACCACCCTATTTAATGTGCTAAATGAATATCAGGCAGATAATTAAACAACAAACTAAGCCTAACAAAAACAGGTGTAAGGTTTGTCAAAAACCCATAAGGTAGAGGGTTGGAAGCTGGGGTTGCACAGTGATGGACAACTGTAACTTCGGTGGACGGCAAAATACTACTGTGGAAGGGGTGGGAAGGAGAGTGGACAAGACATTTCTCATTTCAGGACATGTTGAGATGTAGTCAAAACCCTGACAGGGAATGTACTTCAGTTGATCCAGACCTGGGTGGTACTAAAGTTATGATGGGAATGCTCTTCTGTGGCCAGACTGTGACACTTTGGGAGGTGGTGGGAGACTGGAAAGATAAGGCACAGGAGATTTATTTTTGTACACGGTTGGGACGGTAATTACAGTCCGTGTAGGCTTCAGTGAGACCCTCCCTATATTTCGAAACATTTCTCATTTCAGGACATGTTGAGATGTAGTCAAAACCCTGACAGGGAATGTACTTCAGTTGATCCAGACCTGGGTGGTACTAAAGTTACGATGGGAATGCTCCTCTGTGGCCAGACAGTGACACTTTGGGAGGTGGTGGGAGACTGGAAAGATAAGGCACAGGAGATTTATTTTTGTACACGGTTGGGACGGTAATTACAGTCCGTGTAGGCTTCAGTGAGACCCTCCCTATATTTCGAAACATTTCTCATTTCAGGACATGTTGAGATGTAGTCAAAACCCTGACAGGGAATGTACTTCAGTTGATCCAGACCTGGGTGGTACTAAAGTTACGATGGGAATGCTCCTCTGTGGCCAGACAGTGACACTTTGGGAGGTGGTGGGAGACTGGAAAGATAAGGCACAGGAGATTTATTTTTGTACATGGTTGGGAGGGTAATTACAGTCCGTGTAGGCTTCAGTGAGACCCTCCCTATATTTCGAGAGGAACCGCTCGTCAATGGTCTCGACAACGCACAACAAACTGCTACAAGATCAAACTGATTGCTGGTGCAGCATCTATGTCCGTATTACTCCCAGTGATAATATTAATCCTATACCTTCAAATCACTTTCCCTGCATCACACTCCCATATTTCCGAGTGTTATTTTCCGCATGTTTCCAGTCCCACACAATACTGTATCTCATCCTATGAACCCTTCCCCACCCCATCACTCTTTCTCTGTACTATCACAGTTTGCATCCACTAATGCTACATCATCCAGTCATGTCTACCGTCCCCCCTTCACACTGATCCACCCTCAGACCTACTACCCATAGTAATTTATTTTTTGTTATTTATATCTCTTCTTTGATCACACTGACTAGATGCTAGTTTTCGCCTTTTGCTATCGTTGACACCTTCAGAGACCATCTTGTTTTCCCCTTTTGCATCCCTTTCAACCCACTTGAGATTTTTCCAACATATTGACTGTATTTCCGTGAATTTTTTTCGGACGCAAACCTCTTTGCAGTACCTTCTCTCCATCCACAAAATTCTCCTGCCAAGCAATCCCAAACTCCTGGAATCCATAACACACATTGAAACTCTTGCCCTTCAGCAACTAGAGCAACATGCACAACACCACCTCAAGCAACTCTCCACCCTGCTCATTTCCTACTCCTGCCTTGGAGCACCACTGTCCACCACCTCTATAACCAACTCCAACCCCCCCCCCCCTCCCACATCACCTCACAGCTCACAAACCCTGTCTTGCAGACCTACTACATTTACCCTACCCTTCAAAACTCCCTCCTACCACCACACAGAATTGAGAACCTCAACTAACCCAAAACATAGTCACGAACCTTTCCTCCAGAAGCCTTAGCACCACAGAAATATTAGTCCTTCCCAAAGGTCTCACCTCTTGCCCCCATCCAAAATTCAACCATGCATGAATTGTTGAAGACCTTCTGTCCTTCTCCCAGTCCCTAAAGTGGACGCTTTTTCACCACCACCCTACCAACCAGACTCAACCAAAGAACCCTGCCTGACTCTGTTCACTATTCCACCTGATCGTGATCCACCCCAACTGCTCCCAAATCTCCCCCTGTTAACTTTCCTGACTCTTAACCTCAAACCTTGCCTCATCATCATTTCCCAAACCCCTCAACATGCAAACTAACCTTACACACGCAAAAACAACAACACTCTACCATCTAACAACTGATCCTAGCCTTATAGTTCTACCTGTGGACAAAGACTGCGCCACTAATGTTCTGAACCACACGGATTATTCAGCAGAAGGACTCCACCATTCCAGAAATCCAGCAGGACCTCCAATCACTTCTCAAGTCCTTAGGCCCACCCCAGAACCTCTCCCCAGAGTCCATCCCTCTGCTCACCCTTACCATTCCCCGCACTCCTATCTTCTACGTGCTTCCTAAAGTCCATAAACCCAACCATCCAGGATGACCCACTGTGACTGGTTACTGGTTACTGTGCCCCTACTGAGAGTATCTCTGCTCACATAAACCAACACATTCAGGATACTATCCAGAACGTACTCCTATATGAAATATAGAAACCACTTCCTCCACCTACTCTCTGCAGTTCCTTCCCCTTTACCCCACAGCACCCTGCTTGTCACTATTGATGCCACCTCCCTTTTCACTAATATCCCTAATGCCCATGGCCTTACCACTACTGAACACTACCTTTCCCAACGGCTCATAGATTCCAAAGCAACAACCTCCTTCCTAGTCATCATGACCTACTACACCCTCACCCACAGTTATAACTCCTTTGGAGGCATTACATACAAACAAATTCGAGATATGGCTATGGGCACCTGCATGGCACCACCCTATACCAACATATTCATGAGCCATCTAAAGGAATCCCTCCCACTCACCCAGAATCCTGAACCCCTCACCGGGTTCAGATTCACTGATATCTTCATGATCTCTATCGAGAGCAAGGACAACCTATCCACATTTCTCCAGAACACCAACAGCTTCTTCCCCATTTGCTTCACCTGGTCCTATTCAACCAAACAAGCCACCTTCCTAATGTCGACCTCCACCTCAAAGATGGCTACATCAGTACCTCTCCCCATATCAAACCTACTAACCACTAGCAATACCTGCAATTTGACTGCACCACCCGTTCCATACCAACTAGTCCCATCCATATGGCGTAATTGCCAGTGGTCGTCCCATCTGCAGTGATGAGTGGTCCCTCTCTAAATATACCAAGGGTCTCATTGAAGGCTTCGCTGACCGTCATCATCCTCCCAACCTTGTAAAAAAAAAACAAATATCTGGTGCTTTATCTTTCCAGTCCCCTACTACCTCTGCCTCGCCACAGAGGAGAATTCCCGTAATAACTTGGTACCATCCAGGACTGGAGCAACTGAATTACATTCTCCATCAGGGTTTTGACTATCTTTCACCGTGCCCCGAGTGAGGTAACGAGCATTTCTCTCTCATTTAAGTTGATGGCCGAAAGAGAGAAACTTCCAAGAATTGTGAAACGAAGCCTGTCGTCCAGGACCCCGTCCACAAAGAGCACAGATTCTCCACAAGATAGGAAAATTCACAGGCGTCTATCCTGCTGAATGAGACCAGGCTCATCAGGCCTATGTGCTGTATTGTGCAAGTGAGACAGACAAGGACCTGCATCATAGGGGAAACTCCATAGGAGCTATTTGTGCCCAGGGAGGCATAGTAGTGTTTAAATACGGTGGACCTAAGATCAGCCATAAAGGGAAACATTTGTGAAAACTACTTAATTCTGTAGTAATTCAGGGACTGAAGCCACAGTAATTTTAGTCTACCATCTTTCTTAAATTTTCAAGGTGACCCCAATAAAACTTGAATATTAATCATATCTATAATAGTTTAGGATTTACTGTTAAAGTGAAATTAACAAGTTTTGTAACAAAGACCTAAATGTTAAAATCTGAACACTTTGGTCGATCTTAACGATCGACATTTCATATAAAAGTGAATCATTAAAATTTCAAATGTTGCAAATATCAACTCTGTAACTTTATTTGTTTAAAAGATACAGTAAATTTAAATTACCAGTATTTTCCGGGTAAGCATCAGATCATCTCCTCCTCCACACAAAACCCACTGAATGATGACAGCATGACACCTTATTGATTCACTAGGTAATCGAATATTTGTTGCAAGTTTCGTGCATAATAGTTAGTTTTGCTCTTTATTTATTTATTTAGCAGAAAGCACATTGGTCCAAGGCTACTGACCGTGACATTGTACTGGTTTTATATGAAAGTATTTAACGTTTATTACGTAATGGATATTATTGTTACTTTATTTAGAATGTGAAAATGGTCAAACTCTGATTATTTAAATATGTTAAAATGTAAAATAATGTAGACTAAGCTGTAGCCAATCAGATGGTGGATTCAGGGAAGGGAACTGCACTAGTTAATTGAGCGACGATGTTCAGCACGCGGGAGAGATGGGCAGAGGGAGAGTGCTGGTGCAGACACAAAAGTGGACAGTGCTGGTCTAAACACCAAAGAGTACAGTTCGGATTGAGACACAAAAACGGACAGTAGGTCTTTAGATAGTTAGGAAGTGAAACGACTTAGAAAATTTCACATTGTGTGGTATCGTGGGACTTAGTCTCTGAGCGGTGAACAGCCATGCGCCTGATGTTAACTCTTAACTTTCTGCGTAGATAACGAAGTGGAGTATTGGACTTGTATTTCGCAATGAGATTGTAAACAATCGAACTGCGTCAAATGGATATGCGCTCAAGTGTAACAGTAACTCTAAATACGACCACTTTCGCTATTAGTTTCCTTTCTGAATAAACATTATTCTAACCAAATCACAACTGTGTGGCATACATCATTTATGGGTCATTAATTTAGTTCCCGATATTATTATTACTGTTATTATGTGTTACATTAACTTTGTATGTGGGTTTGACAACCAACAAGCTGTCTGTCCGCATGAATAGCCACCAACAAACTGTGGCTAGAGGTCTGCGCGGATGCGGATATCCGCGGGTCACCTGCGGTTAATGAGCAAGGCATCTGCCCAGTACGTATGTTGCAATGTTAGCTGAAAACTCCAAGTCTGTTGACATTCTTGGAATCTTGCAAGGCCTGGGTAGAGAGGACTTCTGTTGTCCTCAGCCCCTGGCTATGACCAACCTAGCTGTACCCAAGATACCTGGGCCTAATCTGTTTCCATGACCGTGGCCTATGAAGTGCTCTCTGGGTGGCAAACTTGCCCACTGTCTGCTAGACAGGCGCCCGTTGCAATTTTCCGCTGCCTTCAGTTAGCGCTTTGTAGTGACCGAGTGACAACGTGCATCGTAGCAAACATCAGTGAGAGTTCTTTCTTCAAATGAACACCATATCGATGGATACAATTTCTTGCAAGGTGAGAAAAGGTGATTTTACATTAGTGAAGGAAAACAAATTGAAATCGCCAATTTGGAAAAAAATTCCGATACGTATTTGATGGCAACGAAAAGGTAAAAGATGTAGTGGCTCGTTTTGCATGTAAAAAAGTATATTCCTACACTCGACACAAAAGTGGAACTTCAAATTTGCTAAAACATTTGTGCGAGGCTGGACAAAGTTGCATAATTACTTATTTAAATTCCAAGAGAGGCGTGAAAGTTCCTGAAGTTCCGCCAAATTTGAAGACAGCTGCGAAAGAAAAACTTATCAATCTTGTCAGCAAAGACATTTTACCATTCGAAGTTGTGTGTGGATCTGGGTTTCTCGAGATGGCACAGTTTCTTATTGATGTGGGGGCCAAGTACAGCACAGTGAGTGCTAAGGAACTGCTACCTCATCCAACCACAATATCCAGAAATTTGAAGGAAATGGCCGATCATGTGCGTGAAACTGTCTCCGCAGAAGTGAAGAATATATTCAGAGATATAGGTGGAGCACTAACTATCGTTTTATGGACTGATTCATACCGTAAAATAAACTATATGGGAGTGACTGCACATTATGTTAATTATGAAGAAGTGAAACTGGAGGATCGAGTGTTGTGCACCAGAAATTTTGAGAGATATTAAAAAAACAGGAGAAAACATTAAGCTTGAATTAATTAAGATACTATGGTCGTTCGATTTATTCAGTGCTGTGAATAACATCATGTTCGTTACGGATAGAGGTCCAAATATTGTGGCAGAACTTCGCCAATACAAGAGGCTCTCGTGCTCAGCACACATTCTTAATACTGTGCTGGAGCACGACTCGAGGAGACGCGAATGATGAGAAGAGTGACATGCAGCGACTAATAAATTCGTGTCAAGCTATGACAACGTTCTTTAAAAGATCTGGTCTTCAGAAGTCATTGAAAGGAGATACAGACACACAATGGAACAGTATATTGGATATGTTTGAGTCTATTAATTCACAATGGTTTGAAGTTCTGTCAATTTTGTCAGAGAAAAATCAAGATAATTTGATTGATTCTATAGACAAGAGGATGTTGGAAGATATAATAACCTTTCTGACACCATCTAAAATAGCTTCTTGTGATCTCGAAGCATCCAAAACCCCTACGCTTTATTTGTGTGTGTTCTCTCCTTCCTTGGGGGGGGGGGGGAAAAAAAAAAAAAAAAAAAAAAAAAAAAAAAAAAAAAAAAAAAAAAAAAAAAAAAAAAAGAAAAGGACTGCAGCCCGTTTCTGATAAATTTAAAGAGTACAGCCAAATCTATTTTAATCAGCAAACAAGACATAACAGGAACCCATAAACTTGCAACGTTTTTGAATCCAAAATATAAAAACCTAAAATTTCTTAGCAGTGCCGAAAAAGATGGAGTTGTAAAGGAGGCGAAAAATTATGTTACGACACATCCTAAAATTGTTTGTAGTTCCATTAAACTCTGAAAAAAAAAAAAAAAAAAATACTTTTTAACATTAAAAGTATTAACTGCGAAATCTACCGCAAATTTTGTCTTAGTAATGTAGACCAATGTTGAGGATGTTTTAAAGTGTGAAAAACTTTGTTTAGTTGAGAATTAAACAGACATTTCATTTATCGCTAAGTCTTAATTCGATAAATCAGCCAAAAGGCGAGGTTCGAGATTTCAATCTTATTTTTAGCTAAAGCTAAATGGACTCCTAATTTCTATAACCACTGATTTTGTTGTCACTCTTAGGAAGACTAGTTATTTCTCCCAGACAATGTCAATTATTGCTGGCAGTTTAACTTTTTCACAGGTGCACTAGCGTTTTGCAGTGTAAGGCTAATACTGTAAATATTTTCACCTGGAAATGACGAGCACCGAACGCGTAAGCTATAATATAATCATCAGCTGACATGAATGGCTTCAAAATTTGACACATCCAAGCAGTGAGTGCAAAACAGGTGTCAGTAAATGATGCAATGTGCTAGTAACAGTTTAAAACCATCGTCACTTTCAGCTGCCTTGGCACAAGAGCAGCGAAATATAATTGTTTCTATACACGTATTTTCATCATTTAATTTAATACTATTACATTGAATTTTATTTTTTAAATAGTGTTCCCAATCTCACAAGATCCGAGTCAGTACTGCGTGTGCTCCAGAGCGCCAATGCTTTCCTGTTTGGAATGGCCTGCTTTAGAGTAGGTATAGAGCATTTCCTGTGATTTAGAAAGTCAAAAGTAGTTAAGTTGTCGCAGAAATGGCACCCTAACAATAACTATGTCATTACATACCATAATTCTAAGTACTACTACTCATTACACATTCAAAACTTAAATACATGCGGATGCGGATAGGGAACTTGCGGATGCGGATTAATTGCTGCGGATGCGGATTGGGACCTTGCAGATGCGGATTGCACTTTTCTTATCCACGCAGACCTCTAACTGTGGCCAAGAAGTAAGTGGTGGTGGTGGTGGTGGTGGTGGTGGTGGTGGTGGTGGTGTTTGGTTTGAGGGCACTCAACTACGCAGTCATCACCACCCGTACACAGTCCGATTCCTTTTCACACAGTCCGATTCCTTTTCACACAGTCCAATTCCTTTTCACACAGTCCAATTCCTTTTCACACAGTCCAATTCCTTTTCACACAGTCCAATTCCTTTTCACACAGTCCAATTCCTTTTCACACAGTCCAATTCCTTTTCACACAGTCCAATTCCTTTTCACACAGTCCAATTCCTTTTCACACAGTCCAATTCCTTTTCACACAGTCCAATTCCTTTTCACACAGTCCAATTCCTTTTCACACAGTCCAATTCCTTTTCACACAGTCCAATTCCTTTTCACACAGTCCAATATAGCCACTGTCACGAATAAGAAACAAGTGGAACACACTGTTTCAGAGCATGCTGCCCAACATGACATCCATCATTTCTATGACTTCTTCACAGCCTGTGCTGGATGTAGCCTTACCACCAACACCAGCATTTCTGAATTGCGTAGGTGGGAACCTTCCCTGCAATATACCCCACATTCCCTTATCCTCCTGGCCTCAACTCCCTTCTCTGTTTCCATTCCAGTATCCCCGAATATGGAAGTAAACAGGAATATAAAAAAAGTGAGTAAGGTTTATCTGTTTAGCAAGAGTGTTAGGATGCAGATTTCAGACCACCTAACAGATCAATATGAAAATTTCTGGTCCGACTCTGACAATGTTGAGTGTTTATGGAAAAAGTTCAAGGCAATCGTAAAATGCGTTTTAGACAGGTACGTGCTGAGTAAAACTGTGAGGCATGGGAAAAACTCACCGCGGTTCAACAACAAAGTTAGGAAACTACTGCGAAAGCAAAGAGAGCTTCACTGCACGTTTAAATGCAGCCAAAACCTCTCAGACAAACAGAAGCTAAACGATGTCAAAGTTAGCTTAAGGAGGGCTTTGCGTGAAGCGCTCAATGAATTCGAAAGTAAAATTCTATGTACTGACTTGACAGAAAACCCTAGGAAGTTCTGGTCTTACGTTAAATCAGTAAGTGGCTCGAAACAGCATATCCAGACCATCTGGGACGATGATGGCATCGAAACAGAGGATGACATGCGTAAAGCTGAAATACTAAACACCTTTTTCCAAAGCTGTTTTACAGAGGAAGACCGCATTGCAGTTCCTTCTCTAAATCCTCTCACGAACGTAAAAATGGCTGACATCGAAATAAGTGTCCAAGGAATAGAAAAGCAACTGAAATCACTCAACAGAGGAAAGTCCACTGGACCTGACGGAATACCAATTCGATTCTACACAGAGTACGCGAAAGAACTTGCCCCCTTCTAACAGCCATGTACCTCAAGTCTCTAGAGGAACGGAAGGTTCCAAATGATTGGAAAAGAGCACAGCTAGTTCCAGTTTTCAAGAAGGGTCGTCGAGCAGATGCGAAAAACTATAGACCTATATCTCTGACGTTGATCTGTTGTAGAATTTTAGAACATGTTTTTTGCTTGCGTATCATGTCATTTCTGGAAACCCAGAATCTACTCTGTAGGAATCAACATGCATTCCGGAAACAGCGATTGTGTGAGACCCAACTCGCTTTATTTGTTCATGAGACCCAGAAAATATTAGATACAGGCTCCCAGATCGATGTCATTTTCCTTAACTTCTGGAAGGCGTTTGATACAGTTCCGTACTGTCACCTGATCAACAAAGTAAGAGCCTACGGAATATCAGACCAGGTGTGTGGCTGAATTGAAGAGTTATATATATATATATATATATATATATATATATATATATATATATATATATAGAGAGAGAGAGAGAGAGAGAGAGAGAGAGAGAGAGAGAGAGAGAGAGAGAGACTTCCACATGGGAAAAATATATTAAAAAGAAAGATTCCAAGACTTACCGAGCGGGAAAGTGCCGGCAGACAGGCACATGAACAAAACACACAAACACACACACAGAACTGCTAGCTAAGAAGCAACCATCGGTTGCGAAAGCTAGCAATTCTGTGTGTGTGTTTTGTTCATGTGCCTGTCTGCCGGCGCTTTCCCGCTTGGTAAGTCTTGGAATCTTTGTTTTTAATATATATATGACCTAGTAGATAGTGTTGGAAGTTCCGTGCAGCTTTTCGCGGGTGATGCTGTAGTATACAGAGAAGTTGCAGCATTAGAAAATTGCAGCGAAATGCAGGAACATGAGCAGCGGATAGGCACTTGATGCAGGGAGTGGAAGCTGACCCTTAACATAGACAAATGTAATGTATTGCGAATACACAGAAAGAAGGATCCTTTATTGTATGATTATATGATAGCGGAACAAACACTGGTAGCAGTTACTTCTGTAAAATATCTGGGTGTATGCGTGCAGAACGATTTGAAGTGGAATGATCATATAAAGTTAACTGTTGGTAAAGTGGGTGCCAGGTTGAGATTCACTGGGAGAGTCCTTAGAAAATGTAGTCCATCAACAAAACACTCGTTCGACCTATACTTGAGCATTGCTCATCAGAGTGGGATCCGTACCAGTTCGAGTTGACAGAGGAGATAGAGAAGGTCCAAAGAAGAGTGGCGCGTTACGTCATAAGGTTATTTGGTAATAGTGATAGTGTGGAGATGTTTAGCAAACTCAAGTGGTAGACTCTGCAAGAGAGGTGCTCTGCGTCGTGGTGTAGGTTTCGAGAGGGTGCGTTTCTGGATGAGGTATCGAATATATTGCTTCCCCCTATTTATACCTCCCGAGGAGATCACGAATGTAAAATTAGAGAGATTCGAGCGCGGACAGAGGCTTTCCGGCAATCGTTCTTCCCGCAAACCATACGCGACGAACAGCAAAGGGAGGTAATGACAGTGGCATGTAAAGTGCCCTCCACCACACACCGTTGGGTGGCTTGCGGAACATAAATGTAGATGTACTTAGCTCTCACTCCACTATCGTACACTATATGGTGAGAAGCAACTTCACTTCCATAACATTGTTACAAGTAACAGACTTAGCAACATAACAATGAAATTATTAAATTTTTGGCAACATAAAAAACTTTGATGGAATAAAAAATCTTCTTACCAAGCAGCAGCTGGAGAAACCACGCAAAAAAAACGAGGATTTCAGGATGCAAGCTTTCGGAGCCAGTGGCTGCTCCTTCCAATAGAAGAGCTGAACAGTAAGCAAGAGGGGTCAAGAAAAAGAACTGGAGAGATTTAGGAAGACGGGCTAAGTTTGGAAAAGTCTCCCAGAACCCTGGGTCAGGGGAGAGTTACCAGATGGGATGAGAAGGGAAGACTGACTGTTGGGAACTGCACCAGACTAGATTTGACAATCTGAGAGCCTAAGCAGGAGGACAGATTAATATGCAAGACAGAGATTACTGAACAAGTTAATATGAGTGGAAATCTAAGTGCATAGTATGTAATAGTGTGCAGAGCAGGACAGCGAAAAATAGATGGATCAGAAAATAAAAGATGTAGAAACTAAATCAGAGTGAAGAAAGGAGTAGTTACTGTGAAGAAATGCTGAGACAGAAGAAATTAATGTAAATTAAGGCCAGGTGGGTGTTAAGAGCCAAGGAAATGCTGTAGCACCTGCAGAGTACTGAGAAACTTCTGTCTGGGGAAGACTCTGCATAATGCATGTGGTCAAACAAGCACCAAGGTCACGACTTATGTTGTATAGCGTGCTCTGAAACATGATATCATTTGTTGCTGGTATACACCGTCTGCCTATCCCCATTCATCCTAATTACCAACTTGTTGATAGGCATGCCAATGTAAGGGGGCAAACAGTGTTTACATAATAGCTGGTATATAACACGTGGTGTTCCACAGGTGGCTCTCCCTTTGATAGGGTATGTTTTGCCACTACAGAGTGTATACGATGAGTCTTGCAGTGGGGACAGTTACAGGGGTAGGAATCATATAGGTAGGGAGATGGATATAGAGGGAGCAGAGGATCTGACAAGAATACTGCAGAGATTGGAAGTGTGATGGAAAGCTATTCTAGGTGTGATGGGCAAAATTTCTGACAGAATGGATCTCATTTCAGGGCATGATTTTAAGTGGTCACGGCCTTGTCAAAGTAGCTAGTTAATACATTTGCCTGAAATGGCTATATGGGAGGGAACATCTGATATGGAATAGATGGTGACTTTCAAAATGTAAGTGCTGTTTGGCAGTAGGTTTAATGTGGACAGAAATGTGTAGCTGCCCTTTGGTGAGGATAAGATCAAAAATCAAAGAAATTGGCATGGGATTGTATTTAGAGGTACCAAGAATTTTAACAGGTCAGCCTCACTACGAGTCCAAATGGCAAATATGTCATCAATGTTTCTAAACCAAACCAGCGGCTGAATCTTACGGATCCCAGGAAACCCCACCATGGGACCCAAACAGGGGTCTTTTCCAATCTCTGACCTTTTTCGTAAACCTCCCCAGTCCTTTTTTTCACCCCTCTTGTGTAACCTTCAACTCTTCTGCCGGAAGGAGCAACCAGTGGCTCCAAAATCTCGCACATCCAAAACCTTTCTCTGTGTGTGTTTTCCTGCTGCCACTTGGTGAGCAGAAATAGTAACGTGTGTGTTTGTGAGGCCATCTTCCACACCAGCTGTTATAAACCAATCATTACCAGTTTTCACGTTTTAAGCTATTGCAATCACAGAATGGAACATCATCTGTGGTCATTGTGTGTGTGTGTGTGTGTGTGTGTGTGTGTGTGTGTGTGAGAGAGAGAGAGAGAGAGAGAGAGAGAGAGAGAGAGAGAGAGAGAGAGATATGGGAGATGCTGGGTCACAGATACACACAACAAAAAGACTGTTGCAATTAAAGCTTTCAGCCCCCCCCCCCCCCCCCCCCACACACACACCTTTAGTCTCACACAACTGTTGTTGGTTTCAGCTTTAATTATAAGAGTCTTTTTGTTGTGCCTATTTGCAACTCAGCATCTTCGCTATATGGTGAGTAGCAACTTTCCTTTTTATAATATTGTTCCATTCCAACCTGGATTTTCCAGTATTTCCTTATAAAATCATTGCAGAATTTACTTACAGGGTTTTTGTCTCTCTACACACTTGGCAAACCACCGTTTTATTCCTCATTGTTAGGAGGGGTTGAAAAAAAAACGTTCATTTCACTTTTACTCTTGGCAGTTTTTTCGAAGCCACTTTCTCTTATATTGGTGTTTGTTTGCAGTTCAGCCCACTTTGTAAAACTTCTCAACATAATCAAAACTGTTGTTTTACAAGTTACACATCCAGCACAGTGTTTTATTTATTCATTTCTTTTCTGTGTAGGTTGTGAGCATTGCCAACAATGGAATGACTTTTATTTTACTGTGTGTGTGTGTGTGTGTGTGTGTGTGTGTGTGTGTGTGTGTGTGGTGCGTGTGTGTGTGGTGCGTGTGTGTGTGGTGCGTGTGTGTGTGTGTGTGTGTGTGTGTGTGTGAATTACTGAAGATCTCTTAGTTGTTTAAAAGAGATTTAGTGGAAAAGGGGGAACGGATGTGTGTCGAGAACAGACTGAGTTGTGGGGGGAGTGTTGATGGTGGTATTGATGGTGGTGATGGTGTGGACATTAATTAGTGGAAAAATTAATTAGGAGGACATAGTAGTGGTGAATAGGAACTGATTGGGGGTGGGGGTATAGCGATTGGGTGTCATGTAATAGAGGTGTGGTCAAATGTCTACACTGACTATTGTAGGATGCGAGACATTACTTTGAAAATTGTGTGGTTTACATTGTTGTTCTAATTGTTTATGATCTGTTTGCTTTCCACTGGGATTTTTTAAATGTCATAGTTTTCTTTTAGGGTGACAAGGTGTTTTTTTGTTCGATTTCCATGTCTGTGTCTCTGGTGGTAATTTTATGTCCATTTTGGTGTAGATATTCAGTGAAAGCTGAATGAAATGCCCTATACAATGAACTGTCGTAAACTTCCGTGCTCTGTGTATCTGACATCAAACATTCTGGTTTGATTTATTTATCTTCCACCACATTTATTATGTTTCAGATGGTAAATTTTTTATCTTTAATGTAGATATGTTTTTCTATTAATTTTGAAAAGACTTTTCAATCGAATCATTTGCATGGTGAGTTATTTTTATGCCTCATTTTCTGACAATATTACATATGCTGCACGAGTTTTGTGGTTGTATGTCATTATGTACATGTTTTATTTTCTTTCTTTTCTTATTTTGTGATCCTATTCTTAAGTTTTGTATGTCTCTTTGTGTGGGTCTGTTATTGTGTTCGTGATAACCGTGTTTCTATCTTTTTCTTTACTTCATTACTTAACTTTGTTCCTATGATATCCTTGTATCCATTGTCTGTAGCTATTTGTGCTATGCTATTTTTTCCTTTGTTGTGGTTGTCTTGTCTGTGTCTAATAGTACTGTGTTTAGCTTGTGGGGCTTGTATCCAAATGCTGCTTATTTGTGAGCGTTTGGGCAATTTGATGTCTGGTGTATTATTGTATCCATTGTTGTTGATTTTTCAGTTTATATCAAATGTGTGTTTGCAGTTCTGAAGAATGTACAAGAAAATTAAATACCTGTTTTGCTCTTTTTCTATTTTAAAATTTACTGTAATATGAACAGCATTTATGTCTGTATTTAGCTGGTCAATTCTGCTGTTTGGTTCATCTACCAGGACGTCATCCACATATTGGATCCAGCACAGGACATTGTACCTACCTGGCACTATTTGTTACGTATGATTTGTTAAACATGGTTCGTAAATATTTTTGCTAGGATTCCAGACACTGCGGATCCCACTGGAAACCCTGCACTTTGAAAATAGAGTTCATTATTGAACTGAAAATAGCTCTGTTATTTTATTTTATTAGTTGTAGCAGCTTGAATGTTTCCGTGATGTATTCACATGGAAGTGTACCAGGTCTCTTAAGATTTTCTTATACTTTGAGAGATCTGCGAATAGAAATGCAAACGAGTGTTGCCAATTTAAGTTGCATATACAGCCGAACGTGTACATGAATGCTACTTCGGTACTGATCAGAACAATACAGCTCTTAAGTTTTGCCAACTAGTAAGCTCTTGCCACCAGCAGGACATGTTACTTGTTACAATTAACAGAAAACTAATGAAACTGCAACAAGAAAAGACTACTGTATATTCAAATACATTAATTTTGCAGAGTGTATTTTGTAAAATTATAATCTAAATACACATGTGCAAATTTTGTTATCTACCACAAAACTGGTGTCATTTATTTCTGCATGAGATGACTTTCTGAATATTTTGTTTTATATAAAAGCAGTAAAACACCCATTGAAATTGTTGGCAAAATATTTCCGTTTAACTGAATACTAAGGACTTTGGGGTAAGAATTCACAGAATGAGTGCTCTTACTGGGGATGGAGTGGAATAATAATGGTGGTTGTGTGAAAAACCCCAAGATATGAGCTCTGAGCAGTTTACTGTGGAAGTTAAATGAAATCTGGAAGTAAACTTTGATCACAAATCAGGATCCACACATGAACTTGCCAATGTTAAAACCAGTAGTGGAAGAGGACGTAAACTTTGATACTTTTACCACTTGCCAGTATAACTTAAAACATTCAGGGTAATTAATTAATACAGTTCTGCTCTCTCAAAAACTACATGGGAATATTTGTAATAAATATTGTCCATGTGAATGAGGCATTAATTATTCATTTACAGTACACTGTTACAGACGTGTTTCAGTGTCACCGAGTAGTAACACACTTGGTTATTACAATTTAAATAGAGGTTGGATACACTAGGAGTTAAAATAAAAATTCTGTTTATTTACCGATTTAAAACTTATTTTCAAACCTCTGGAACAATAGACAAAGATTGTTGCTACTAAACTTATTTGATGTACTAGTGCTGTGAAGTGTTCGTAGATATCTATAGCTATTCATCTGATTTTATAGACAAAATAGAGGTGTTGTTGAGATCCAAGCCTCATCAAGAGTAGAGATAGCATCCTGAACACCAGCATTTACCACATGCTATAGAAAAATGTGAAACAAGTACTGGTATTTTATGGAGTGGATATAACTGACTAGCAAGTGACCATTTACTTTTCTATTTTCCACCCAGTTGGCAAGATCATCATCATCATCAGCAGCAGCAGCAGCAGCAGCAGCAGCAGCAGCAGCTTCATTATTAGCTTTTCCAATACACCTTCAGTATTAGAGATCAGTATTTTTGGGAGATAACTGGAATTATTCACTGTTTTGGTGACATGACATTACGAGTACCAGTGGATAGTACCGTACATTTTGAAGATTATTTTGTTATAAAGAAGGAATGGCCAAGAACTGTGGACACACATAGTTCTCAGTATATCTGCTCAGTGTAATGTGGAGTGTGAAAGCAACAGGATCAAGGCTACACATTGCATTTAAGTACTGTGTATTAATCCTAGCAATACGAAGGGGGCTGTATTTCATGGCTACATTTTGAAAAAATTGTAATGTAGTCAGTTACTTCACATTTTAAAATTATAAAAATGAAGTCTTCTACCAGCTTCCATAAATGCTTTAAATTTTTCAGTTAAAAAGTCCATTGATATTTCTAAGAATGCATTAAAAGATATTTTCAGGTCCTGGGACCCCGTTGCACATCAGTACCTTTTTAAAATGTATGCTGTTAATAAAAAGAAACTCTGCCCAAACAAGCCACGTAGGCCCAACAGTACTGACCAGCCACCGTGTCCTCCTCAGCCCACAGGCATCACTGGATGCAGATATGGAAGGGCATGTGGTCAGCATACTGCTCACCTGGCCGTATGTCAGTTTACGAGACTGGAGTTGCTACTTCTCAATCAAGTAGCTCTTCAGGTTGCCTCACAAGGGCTGAGTGCACCCCAATTGCCAACAATATTCAGTAGACTAGATGGTCACCCATCCAAGTACTATCCCAGCCCGACAGCGCCTAACTTCGGCGATCTGGCGCGAACCAGGGTTACCACTGCAGCAAGGCCGTTGGCATGTTGTTAATAAAGTCAACTGCAATTAACAATTTTCGTGGAATGAGATTTTCACTCTGCAGTGGAGTGTGCGCTGATATGAAACTTCCTGGCAGATTAAAACTGTGTGCCGGACTGAGATTCAAACTCGGGACCTTTGCCTTTTGTGGGCAAGTGCTCTACCAACTGAGCTACGCAAGCACGAGTCACGCCCCATCCTAACAGCTATACTTCTGCCAGCATATCGTCTCCTACCTTCCAAACTTTACAGAAGCTCTCCTGCGATCCTTTCAGTTTTAATCCGCCGGGAAGTTTCATATCAGCGCACACTCCGCTGCAGAGAGAAAATCTCATTCTGGAAACATCCCACAGGCTGTGACTAAGCCATGTCTCCGCAATATCCTTACTTTCAGGAGTGTTAGTTCTGCACGGTTCGCAGGAGAGCTTCTGTAAAGTTTGGAAGGTAGGAGACGAGATACTGGCAGAAGTAAAGCTGTGAGAACGGTGCGAGAGTCGTGCTTCCGTAGCTCAGATGGTACAGCACTTGCCCGCGAAAGGCAAAGTTTCCGAGTTCGAGTCTCGGTCCGGCACACAGTTTTAATCTGCCAGACAGTTTCAACAATTTTTTTTAAAAATTTTTAAGGTGACAAAGTATTTCTTTTTGATATTTAAAAATGTACAGTTGTAGCATCTTTCATAACAATACATCACCTATTACTGTAACACTTTTTGAATTCTTTCAGTTCTCAACAACATGGAGAATTTACCTTCCAATCTTTGCGAACGACACCCCACTGTGAATTTTGGTTTGGTCATTAATACTCTCTACTGTCATTAGTTCCGTAATTATATAAGTATACAGAGTGTTTCTGTAAGTGTGTGCAAAAATGTAACAGGACATAGAGGATGCTTCACCAAACAATCTGAGGTAGGGAACCTGTGGTGAGAGAAGCCAGCTTAAGGAGTAAACGTGTCTACTGCTTTCTCTCGCATTGCTGTTTTCCAGCTCATTTACAAGTAACATATGTACAAGTTTACACATACTGTGCTGTTTATTTACAAGTGCATTCTTTGTTTCCTGCAAGGATACAAGGATGACAAGCTTGGTTACTACGAAGTCGTGATGTAGATTTTGTTTACTTTACTTGTCCACAAGGTGGCTCTGTTGTATCATATTTACACTGTCCCATGACAGAACATGCTATGAATCCCTGACAGAACCAGTCATTACTCAGTGCTATTCAGAGATGTACAGTACAATATGATGGAGCAATACCAGTACAGTTTCGCAGAACTCACTGACATGCAATTTGTGTATGGAGAAGATCACTGCAATGCTCTCGCTGCTGAAAGGCTGTACAGGGTTCCCAACAGGCATCATGTATCACGATGAGTGCTTATTTCTCTCAGTCAATGAATGCAGGAAACTAGTTCATAGGAAAGAAGAAACGAAGGACCTGGCAACATGAGGACTACTCTCACACCAGATGTTCAAGAGGGGGTGCTGGAATGTGTTGCAGCAGGTACCACTACAAGTATTCACTGTATTGCACTAGAAATAGGCACTGCACATGCTAGCATGTAGTGAGTACTCCACGAACAATTGTAGCTGTATCACCTACAATGAGATCACGGAACGTTTGCGACTGACTCTGCATCAAGGGTCTCACTGTGTCACTGGTCGCTCCAACAATGGATTGAGCGACCAGATTTCCTCCAAATCATGCTGTTTACTGACTAGGCCTCATTTGATTGTGATGGTATTTCGAACAACAGGAACAGCCATGTGTGGGATGAGGAAAGCCATCACACTATAGTAGAGTCACACCATGAAATACATTTTGCTGTGAATATCTGGGCCAGCATTGTAGGTGACAATCTCACTGGGCCATATCTTCTGTCTGGCCATCTGAACGGCCACATGTACTTGAGGTTCGTGCAAAGAGTTCTACCTGCACTGATGGAGAATGTGTCCTTGGCTGTTCACAAGAGGATGTGGATAAAACGTGACAGTGCACCACCTCATTTCAGTGTGGATGTCTGCAGCCATCTCAATGTTTCCTGGTCACTGGATTGGAATGGACTGTGAGGTCACCTGACCTGAATCCCCTTGATTATCTCCTATGGGGATATGTAGTCACTTGTGTACGAGACCCCACTCCGATACAGAGTTGGAATTAGCTAAGAGAATTTGAAACACAGCAGGGATAATTGTCGGTGTGTGTCAGAATCTTGTTTATCAATGTCAGACTTGTACTGAATTCGATGGCTGACTGTTTCAGCACATTTTGTAAGGTACTGTACAAATTGTGCATTCATTGTGTCAGTGATGGTATTTGCAGTTAACTAATGTAAATAAAAAAAAGTACATGGTAATGTGATTTTATTGCTATTGTCTCCTTAAGCTGGCTCCCCTACCTCAAACTGTTCGGTGGAGCATTCTCTATGTCGTGTTAAATTTTTGTGCACTCTTACAGGAAAAACCTGTATTTCAACTATTTGTAAGGACGTTACGAGGCAAAACTGCACAGCAGGCACATGAAACTTCCATGCCAAAGTGGGGGGGAAAACATTCGACAGGCATGTTTCAGTACAGAAATAACACAGCAGAGGCACTTTGATATTTAGTTGCCAGGAATAGTCCATTTATATAGCATTGCTCATTTAAAACTGCCTTGGAACACTGCGTCATGTGGTGCTATTATAGTGAACTGAATAAATATTTTGGTGCCTTAACTGTACTCACACATTACTGCAGTCCAAATTGCAGCAAACGCAGTTGCTAGTCCTCACATCAAGACTTCATTCACCGACAGCTTTGCATGAACAGACCAAAGTTACCCTTCTAACTGTTCACTGTTGGGCATACATCTCATGCAAGTTCTTACAAGTGATTTCTTCTAAATGCACACCAATATACTACCATTGGGCAATGTGATGCTGAGTACCTTTCTGGACTGCCACGGTGTGGTACTAACATATTAGGCTCATAAGTCACAAGCTGTTTGTCAAAGAAGTTTAAATTCTGTCATCAGAAACTGCAAAGGACTTTGAAACAGGTTAAAATATGATGATCATCAAAAGTAAGCCAAGGGTAATGGCATTCAGTCAACAGAGCAGGAAAGAAGACATTAAAAGTCGTAGGTAAGTTTTGATATTTAGGTAGCAAAACAACCATAGATGGCAGAATTGGGAAAAAAAAGGCTCATTTCTGAAAAAGAGGAATTTGTTAAAATAAATTTAAATGTTAGAAATTCTTTTGTAAAGCTATTTGTCTATAGTTTATCCTCATATAAAAGGAAGAGAAGAGTAATTTGTGCCACAACATGAGAAACAGAAGGGATCATTTGCTCATACTGAGGCATTAAGGGCTCACCAATTTAGTATTTGAGGAAAGTATGGAGGATAAAAATCAGAGGGAGACCAAGAGATGAATACGCTAAGCAGATTCAGAAGGATGTAAGATGCACTAGTTATTCGGAGTTGAAGAGGCTTGCACAGGATATAATAGCATGGAGAGCTGCATCAAATCAGTCTCTGGACTGAAGACCACCACCACCACCACCACCACCACCACAACAACAACAACGATCAAGACATCTTGTTGAAACAAGAATAGAGGTTTTAGAGATGGGGTGCTACAGGAAATTATGACACCATCGAGGTATTCTGTATTTGGTAATAGAGAAACTAATGATGGTAAAAACTGTAGAGGGAACCAGGTTATGAATAGGGTAAGCGTGTTTGAACAGATACGGTTGTAGTAATAAATCAGAGAAGCAGAGGCTTGCACACAATACGCTAGTGTGGAGCTTTGCATCAAACCAGTGTTTGGGCCGAAGGTCAAAGCAGCAGCAGCAAATACTACTACTACTACTACTACTACTACTACTACTACTACTACCACTACTTACTTACCACCACCAGCACAACCTTATTAGCTGACCACAATGTTATTGCACCTGGGAAGGAGGGGTGCTTCAGTCAGCTTACCGTGCTCTTCTATTGTGACATTTCGTGAAGACACACTGAAACGCTTGATAGCATATGCACAATCGCCTTTAAGTCATCCACAATGTGATGTATTTTCCTTAGCCACCACTGTACTTGTTTACTGTAACGTCACCACAAGTTGCCAATAACAGCCACGGAGTCCGAGTGCAATAATATTTTGGTCAGGTAAAAAACACTTTGGTTTTGAAGCCAAACATTTATTCTTCAAAATATGTAGCAGAACAGGAAGAAAAACAGAGATTTCAGCAAAAGAGAAAGTTAAGTCAGAATTTGATCTCTATACAGGTTGTGGATTAAATTAGAATAAAATGATAGTTACGAACAGACAGTTCACCTTCTATTAAAGCATGTCAACTGAAGAAACTTGAGATTGAAATACTAAAAACTTTAACACACACACACACACACACACACACACACACACACACACACACACACACACACACACCTGCAAAGAGATGTGTAAAAGACCCAAGTGTTGCTGCCAGTGCAGCATCAACATATTATTATTATCATCATCATCATCATCATCGTGCAGATTGTGGTTCCTGCACTTTATACCACTCATGGAACAGTATCGAGATGTACTCTCACTGTTTTTAATAGCTGTGAACATTCCTTACACTATTTTGTATTTCCCAATAACAAAGCTTTAAAATTTCCATTTCCAATGTTGTTACCTTTCTCTCCGTGTGTGTGTGTGTGTGTGTGTGTGTGTGTGTGTGTGTGTGTGTGTGTGTGTTTTGGCACATGCTACACCACTTTAATCAATTTTTTATTTCAGCAGCTGGTAAGCAGACAGTATCCTAAATTATTTATTTTAACATTACCTGTAAAACAAATTTCTGGTCGATGTATCTCTTTGCAACATTTGGCTGGAAGTCTGGAGACTCCAAGAACCTGAAACACAAAGTATGTAGAACTGTTATATTCCCATTCTATTTATTTAAATATTACAGACAGGTTACAAAAACTGCTTAATAGGAAACAAAACACTGTGGCCACTGACCACCTCGACATCGAATGTCACCTGGTGGCATTACGAGTTCGACAATGTCAGTACAGGTACAAGCAGAGCAAAGTCGAATGGGGAATAATTCTAAAGGTGCATTTATATCTGTGCCCCTGGCACCAAATCACCACGCACTGTGCTCAACCCGCCAGCAGGAAGAGGTAGGTGTGTCGGTGCACGCCACTTCCTCGATGTATGTGCGTATGTGATTCCGTTCACATCTAGAGACAACCGTGCAGACTACTCTAGCTGCAAGTTAAATGTGCCCACATGGACAGCTGGTGTGCCATGAGGAGTATGTTTTATCAGCTGAGCATATCTCTATGTAAGATCACAAATGCATTTCTTTCACCCTAAGACTTCTGTCTATTTTTGCTCACTGCCTTGCCACACACTGGGCAAGTTACATTTGTATTTTGCTTAACTTACAATATTAACTAATATTTACTGACATCACTTCACATTCCTAGCAAACGATAATGCATATTTTATTAGTAAAATTCTATCTAGTGTCTTTATTGTGATTTACGTCAGACCTGCACCTGCACAGTGAACGCTTGTATTCAAAATTCACACACCGAGGGTGCCTCTCCCAATGCACCAGGAGATGTCACAATGATTAAAAGTGATAAGGACATAATGTAAAAGAAAAGTAGAGTATTATTAAATACCACTAATTTAGCAAGTATGCTTTTCTATCTGCCTACAATTATTTATTTTCAAAAATATTCAATTCTAGCATGCACACATTCATGAATGCACACACGCAAAAACAGCAATAAATTGAACCACAAAAATATTGGGAACATGGGCTATCTACTTCCAAAAATATTTAAGCATTTCATTGCTGCAGCAGACACACACACCACACACCAAGCTGGGCCAAGTACTCTGTCACGATCGCCCCGACATATCTTCGGAGCTAACTAGGCCATGTCTGGACTCCTACGTGGGCCTGACTGAGCAGCCTGCCTCCTCCAGTGGTGAATATTTCTTGGTAATTTCATGTCAATTAAATACAGAAAAAAAAATTCGACCTAATCATCCCAATCCCAGGGTTTCTTTCAAATCTGGTGCATCCAATGATCCAGATAAGAGAAAAGTTACAGTTATACAAAGTGTGGATATTGTGTGAAATTTACAAGCATCTCTCTAAACATAAATGAACATAATTCTGCTTTTAATCTAGATGATGATGATACTGTGGTCTTCAGTCCAGAGCCTGGTCTGATGTAGCTCTCCATGCTACTCCATCATGTGCAGCCTTCTTTATCTCTGAGTAGCTACTGCAACCTATGTCCTTTTGAATCTGCTTAGTGTATTAATCCCTTGGTCTCCCTCTACGATTTTTACCCTCCACGCATCCCTCTAGTACTAAATTGGTGATCCCTTGATGCCTCAGAACATGACCGACCAACCGATCCCTTCCTTCTAGTCAAGTTGTGCCACAAATTTCTCTTCTCCCCAGTTCCATTCAGTACCACGTCATTAGTTATGCGATCTATCCATCTAATCTTCAGCATTTTTCTATAGCACCACATCTCGAAAGCGTATATTCTCTTCTTGTCTAAGCTATTATCTTCCATATATTAAAAACAAAGATTCCAAGACTTACCAAGCGGGAAAGCGCCGGCAAACAGGCACATGAACAAAACACACAAACACACACACAGAATTACGAGCTTTCGCAACTGGCAGTTGCTTCGTCAGGAAAGAGGGAAGGAGAGGGAAAAATGAAAGGATGTGGGTTTTAAGGGAGAGGGTAAGGAGTCATTCCAATCCCGGGAGCGGAAAGACTTCCCTTAGGGGAAAAAAAGGACAGGTGTACACTCGCGCACACACACACACACACACACATATCCATCCGCACATACACAGACACAAGCAGACATATTTAAAGGCAAAGAGTTAAGGGCAGAGATGTCAGTCGAGGCGGAAGTACAGAGGCAAAGAAGTTGTTGAAAGACAGGTGAGGTATGAGCGGCGGCAACTTGAAATTAGCGGAGGTTGAGGCCTGGCGGATATCGAGAAGAGAGGATATACTGAAGGGCGAGTTCCCATCTCCGGAGTTCGGATAGGTTGGTGTTGGTGGGAAGTATCCAGATAACTCGGACGGTGTAACACTGTGCCAAGATGTGCTGGCCGTGCATCAAGGCATGTTTAGCCACAGGGTGATCCTCATTACCAACAAACACTGTCTGCCTGTGTCCATTCATGCGAATGGACAGTTTGTTGCTGGTCATTCCCACATAGAAAGCATCACAGTGCAGGCAGGTCAGTTGGTAAATCACGTGGGTGTTTTCACATGTGGCTCTCCCTTTGATCGTGTACACCTTCCGGGTTGTGAAATGACTCCTTACCCTCTCCCTTAAAACCCACATCCTTTCATTTTTCCCTCTCCTTCCCTCTTTCCTGACGAAGCAACTGCCAGTTGCGAAAGCTCGTAATTCTGTGTGTGTGTTTGTGTGTTTTGTTCATGTGCCTGTCTGCCGGCGCTTTCCCGCTTGGTAAGTCTTGGAATCTTTGTTTTTAATATATTTTTCCCATGTGGAAGTTTCTTTCTGTTTTATTTACATCGCTATTATCTTCCATGTCGCACTTCCATACATGGCTACACTCCATACAAACACTTTCAGAAAAGACTTCCTGAAACTTAAATCTATACTCGGTGTTAACAAATGTGTCTTCTTCAGAAACTCGTCTTTGCCTTTGGCAGTTTAAATTTTATATCCCCTCTACTTTGACTATCATCAGCTATTTTGTTGGTCAAATAAAATAACTCATCGACTACTTTAAGTGTGTCATTTCCTAATCTAATTCCCTCAGCATCACCCGACTTAATTCGACTACATTCCATTATCCTCGTTTTGCTTTTGCTGCTGTTCATCTTATATCCTCCTTTCAAGACGCTGTCCATTCCGTTCAACTGCTCTTCCAAGTCCTTTGCTGTCTCTGGCAGAATTACAATGTCATCGGCGAACCTCAAAGTTTTTATTTCTTCTCCATTGATTTTAATTCCTATTCCAAAATTTTCTTTTTTTCTTTTACTGGTTGCTCAATATACAGATATAACAACATCGAGGAAAGGCTACAACGCTGTCTTATTCCCTTCTCAACCACTGCTTCCCATTCATGCCACTCGACTCTTACGACTGCCACCCAGTTTCCGTACAAATTGTAAATAGCCTTTTGCTTCCTATATCTGACCCCTGCCACCTTTAGAATTTGATGGAGAGTGTTCAAGTCAATATTGTCAAAATCTTTCTCCAAGTCTACAAATGCTAGAAACATATGTTTACCTTTCCTTAACCTAGCTTCTAAGATGAAGTCGTAGGGTCAGTATTGCCTCGCATGTTCCAACATTTCTATGGAATCCAAACTGATCTCCCCCAGTATTGACTTATCAGTTTTCTTTTCGTCTGTAAAGAATTCGTGTTGGTATTTTGCAGCCGTGACTTATTAATCTGACAGTTTGGTCATTTTCACACCTCTCAACACCTGCTGTCTTTGGGATTGGAATTATTACATTCTTCCTGAAGTCTGAAGGTATTTTGCCTGTCTCATACACCTTGCTCACCAGATGGCAGAGTTTTCTCACAGCTGGCTCTCCAAAGGCTACCAGTTGTTCTACTGCAATATCGTCTACTCCCGGGGTCTTGTTTTGAATTAGGTCTTGCAGTGCTCTATCAGTATATATCCAATATGTAATCCAGATAATGCAATGAAAAGTTTATGAGTAAAGATCTACACTGATATGCACATGATGGACTTCTGAGATTTTCGAATTCAAGTCCACTAACCAAATTTCATAAGCTGATATGTATTTGGTTTTTTCCAGATCAGCAGCCAATAGCAGTCACTATTTCTCTGACCAAATGGCGAACCTATGTTGCTGTGAACAGCCAGACACACTTACTGCAACAAATCATTAGCTTGTATCTTGGGTGTGGCTTGTTTACTCAAACTGCAGTCTACATGCACTGTGAAGTAACATTTAGTAATAGTTGGTAAAAAATGGATTTCAAATCAAAATTTTACTGTTGCAATCCATTTGATGAAGGCCATGCAAGAGAACAGAAGAGTTTGAGGAATGTTCAGGAGTGTGTGGTAAACAAATCTCCAAATGTACTGTTAGGAAGCAAAATTTGCAGCAAATGCAGGAAGGATATATCACAAAACCCATCAACCCATGCAGGTGTTGCCTTAGTTGAGCTAGGTACTTCCAGAGATGATGTATGTGAAGATGAAATAGCATCAGATCTGGCAATTGATTCTGTAGATATCAGCCTTCAGTATTTAGGTCACTCTCCTGTGGAGGAAAAGAGGCTCCAGCTTGAGGGAAAAAAAAAAAAAAAAAAAATACCTAAAGCAAAAATTAAAAAAAAGTTGCCTTAGTGTTGGAGTATACTTGTATGACACAACTGGAAAAAGAAGAGTGTGAAAAAAATTTAGAAACAAAAATCATAGCCCACCTGAAAGATACGCTGCACAATTCAGACCAGAATTTTAGGTTAACAGTTGAAAGGCGTAAAGTGAAAGAACTACATAAGTGTGAAGAACACAGTCCTACACTTCCAGCATGTTTCTTAGGTGCATGTCCGTATTTTCCAAGTGTGTAAGGTTGACTGATTATGTGTTTGAACTGTTTGGTACAAATTACATTGCAAAATGGTGTATAAGTTTTGGTTAACTATGGGCAGGGTAGTTATGGAGAAACTAAAAAAAAATGAACATACGATTTAATTAGGATGCATGTTTGAATGCACCAATGAAAGAAATCTGGGTGCATCAGGATGTGTGCCACATTTAACTGACATGAAATTACTCTTCCAGAGAGCAAGTGCAATGGTCACTCGTGTTTGTCAATTATTTGCTACTGTGAAGATGAACATTACTGCACATGTCAAAAATTAGTTTCTATTTTGAAGCTTCTCTACAATTTCCATTTGTTGCAAACCCGGAGAGATGAAAATCCCTCAATAGTTCCTGTTCTGATTTTGACAATCCAGTTCTAATTGTACTATTACTTTCGAATTCATCATATATGGACAAATTATCAATTACATCTCTTATTGAGACATTTTTATTTAGTGTGTGGCATAAAAGATCATGTGAATTAATTACATGTAAATAGTCAACAGTGTAGACATTAAGTATGCATACAATAAATACACAGAGTATTCACAGAAGATTCCTGGATTTTTCCCTGGTTTCCCAGTTAAAAAAATACACTTTTTCCATGTTAAGTAGCAGTGTATTTTCCCCAAGACTGTAAAACTTATCAATCCTTTCTGAAAGACTCGCACAGCACCATATACGCTGTGTATTCTCGTATTATGATATGCTGTATACTCCCATATTATGAAAGTATAAATTCGAATTACACCAAACACAGCACTGTAGTTCCCAGAGCATGGAAATTGAAATAGCAATGCCTTTTCTATCATAGCTCATCTCATGTGATCTCACCAACCGGGAAAAGCAGTGGTTCAGAGCTACAGGAAAAGCTAAGCTTTCACATATAATTGGCCTTTATAGTATGTATTACAGCTTAAGGTACATTAAACAATCATGTCGATACAATTTTAAATAATGACATAAATGACGACCAGCCACTTGGAAGAATTTCAAGCCCAGAAAAAGTATTAAATTTTAAATGAGTGTCCAATTCTTTGTGATTTAAGAAAGTCATCACACATTCTCACATTTAATCTAATTCATCTTGCATAAAAGGAAATTTAGTCTGAAGGTAATACTTTTCAAACAACCAACAATATTGTCCCGCGACCTGTTACAAATACGTTTTTTTTTAGCAGTTGCCAGAGCACGCCAGAAAACCGGGATGTGCAGCTACAATGACATAGGTAGCCTCTTTGTTCTTACGTATAAAGCATTAAGAGATCTTACATCACATCATAAAAGAAACAGCAGATTAGAAAATACTCCACGAGCATAATTCGGCTTTAAGTGCACGTTCATATGTCCAGATTCACAATGAAGTAGGCCTCAACCTGTGGTTTTTCAGATGCAAATTTTCTTGCAGTACCAGTACTGTATTAACTTATGTTTGGTTGTTTATTATGGCAAATGATGAAAACGTGCACTTGAAATTAAGCAAATAGTTTAAACCAGCCAGTAATTTGGAATGAACCACTCTCTTTCAAATAAATTGACTGCCTCTGCAGAAAAGATTAATAAATGTGAAACTTCTTTAGCAAACCGACAAAAATAACTGCATTCGACTGCAAGGCAATTAATGCCGAACTGCGAAAAATGTCGAAATAAAATAAAATCAGAAAACAAACTAATATTTTGGCCTTCCATAATTATGTGAATGTATTTTAATTCACTTGATAGCTCTCGGCCACAGGAATCCATTTTGTTTTCATCTGACGTGATAACTGCAAATGAAAAGGAAACAGCAAAATCACTGATCAACAACACAGATCACAGACTACTTCTCTCCACTACAACTCAGACTGCTCTGCACATGCATGAATCTGGCAGCTTTGGTATGACAGAAAAATTCTCTGGCTGCTTGGTGCTACCACTGACACAGCTAACAACCAGAAGCAGGGCAAGGTACTGCTCATACGGGACGCAACTGCACATGCACATGAAGCCACTGGCAACTGCTAAAATGAAGCTCACGTACACAGTTGTGATAACACGCTCATCAGAAGCAGTTTGTTACAAAGTACTGGACAGACTTCATCCTAAAGCCGTTGACACATTTTGCTGTTAGCAGACACTTGTGTGTGCACTGTATTTTGTCGTAAATGGTGTATTTCTTTGCAATTAATTTTTTTTTCTCATTAATGTTTTCAGGGTGATTTGTGTACAAGGAAAAAAAAAAATCCTGGATTCTTCCCGGATTACCCAGTTAAAAATACACTTTGTCCCAGGTGAAAACACACTTTTTCCGTGTTATTAAGTGACAGTATATTTTCCTTCAGAACTGTAAAACTTATCAATCCTTTGAATGGCTATGTTTTTATACACGGGCATAGAATTTACCAGCACTTTAGAAAACCAAACTCAGGGAAGAAAACTCCTTTGGAAAAGTTTTAGATTAGCAGCAACATATACGCTGCATATTTTTGTATTACTAAAGTATAAATTCAAATTCGACAAAACCCCGCATGTTACTTTCCGAACCATTCTAATCTAGATTACGATGCGCTTTTTTAAGCCAGTCATAGCCCATGTCACGTGATCCCGTCATCCGATGATAGCAGATATTCAGAACATAGTACATGTGATGTGGTCAGCCAATAGCAACATCACTGTTAAGTAGTGCGGATACACAAACGAGAAAAGATTCATTTAATATACAGTGTTGCTACAAGAAAAGCAAAGCTTTCACATATAATATTGGTCTCTAAGGTTGATAAGCTGCTAGAGAAGTAAGCCTTCACATATAACATTGATATTTTTTGCGCGAGTTACATTTTAAGACATATCACACAAATGTGCAAGTAAAATTTTTAGCCGAGTCCAGTGACTTGTCCTCAAAGTTTTCCACAAATAAATTAGCTACCGCAGAGGAGAGAAAGCTTCCCGTAGCACTACATCAATTTGCTCATAGTGACAACATGAATGTCTGATCTTCTGGGCTCGAAATACTTCTAATACTGTTGTTGACCGTGCAGCTTTTTCTCTGGAATAAATGAAATGTCTATAAGGTACATTACATTTGCAGAATTGTGGACAGTTGGGAACGTGAGTCTCACGAAAAGCGTGCAAGGGATAAGTCCCTGCAGTCATCCTATTCATGTGTGTCCTTGGTGGCTCAGATGGATAGAGCGTCTGCCATGTAAGCAGGAGATCCCGGGTTCGGGTCCCGGTCAGGGCACACATTTTCAGCTGTCCACTTTGAGGTATATCAACAACACCTGTCGGCAGCTGAGGGTTTCAGTTAGTCATCATACTTCTAAATGGCTCGTCATCAAATGCTCTCTGATTTAAGAAATTCATCGTACATTCTCGCACATAGTTCAACTTGCGTAAAATGAAATTTACTTTGAAATTAACGCTTTTCAAACCACCATTCGCAATATTTTCCCGCGACCTGTTAGAAATAGGTTTGTTTCAGTAGTCGTCAGAGACTGCCAGATAACAGGTGCCATCACGCTTTGGCAGCTGCTATGACACAGGAAGCCTGTATGTTCGTATGTGTAAAACATTAAAAGATCTTACATTTATGACTTAATGACATCAGAGGATACTGCAAGAACATCGGATTTTCGTAAACCATACTAAAATGGCACATCTAAAGTGCATACTTAAAGAGCACATTCTTATGTCCAGATTCCCAATGAAGTACGCCTCGACCTGATATTAAGCTTTTCAGTGTGGGTTTCGGGATGTAAATATTCTTGGAGTACCAGTACTGTATTAACTTATTTTTGATTCTTTATTATGGCATAACACCATATGTACTGGAAGTTGAAAACGTGCACTTGAAATGTAGCGAGCAGTTGAAATTAGCCAAGAATGTGGAGCTGAACACTTCCTTTCAAACACATTGACTGCCTCAGTGTAAAAGATTAATAAAAACCAAATTCTTCAACAAACCGACAAAAATAAACTCATTGTTCTACAAGGCGATTAATGCACACCAGTCAGAAAGGTGGAAATAAAATGAAATCTGAAACTAACAATGTATATTAACCTTCCGTAATTCACTTGATAGCTCCCGGCCACAGAAAACCATTTTATTTTCATTTTACACGACAGCAGTGAACGAACAGGAAACAGCATAATCACTAAATGTAAATATGAGTCACATGGAGACTACACACTTCCTCACTATAACTCAGACTGCTCTGAGTGTCAGCCCCGGATCTACAAAATTTCTTAACTGGAGGAGTCAGATCCATAACACACCCATGTTCGAGGAAATTTAAGACATGTTATTTGGTCTTAAGTGTGCCAGAGTGCAGTGCCATCCCTCTTCACATAGCATTCTTCTTTCGCTCCGTGGAATTGAAACTTGTACATTTTGTACTGAATGCCATCAAACTATATTCAGGACAGTGGAAATTAAAATGTCGTGTGGTGCCTCTCCTGCTTCCTTGTAATCGGGAAACAAGAACCCTTCAGAAAATTTGCATTCTTTATTGCGTGTTAGCTAATAACTTTCTGTTTTGGATGACATAAAATTAAATATAGGGTACATAAAACCAATAATGTCAAGAGACAAACAATACAGTACACATTTATTCAATCCTTAGCTCCTAGCATTATTTCCTCCCTAATCTTGCTACAGCTTTACATGACATGCTTTCCTTTCTGCAAAAGAATATATTACCTCATCAAAGTTCGTCAAACGTTTGCTACTTGAAAAACCAAAATATTGTTGTCTAATACTCCAAAGTTATTAATACAAATAGTACTCAAGTGTGGTTTTTTTCCGGTTCGATTTGTCTATTTTGTCAATGTCTGCTAGATAAAACAAAATAGGTCTTTCTAACACTGCAGAAACTGCAACACACACTAAATAAACGAGACTGTTTTGGCAGAAATTGTCATTTTTATAACACGACAATATAATTCATGAAGATCAACATAAAATGCCTATTAGGCCTACTACAAGCAAAAAGCTTTATGTTAGAAAACAGCTTCATATTTCATTCATATGCTCCAGTTTCTTGAGCACGAGATCTGAAAGTACGAGATTTTTATATGAATTTGGAATCGTCATATTCTTCCCTAAATTGTGTGATGTCCCCGTTTCCTCTCCTTCCTTGTTCCAACAAACAATCTTGTCATGTCTGATTCTGGAACTATTCCTGCTTTTGTCAAAACTTATTCACTGGTTAACGTCACTAACCCTGCCAGAATCACCGGTTCAGTTATCCCTGACTGTTCTCCGGTTAGGCGTTGTTATGTTCATACAAACCATTTTCTGCGCTACTTCCAAAATAGAACTTAAGCGGCTGCTAGACGGGGACTGTACAACTGGCCCTTACTAGTGTAGCGACCTGGCCAAAAAATTTGTCAAAATTTCATTTTCCTGGATACACCGAGAAGATAATATGTAATCTTTCTTACCTGTTATTCCTGTTAGTCTTATTTCTGCTCTGGTTGTCTGCATCTATGGATTTCCCTAGTAATTATAACAATGCTGATCATTCACAAACCCAACCAACAACATAATCAGACAGCGATTGGTGCTCACTCGTTAGGCTTTACTCCGCTCAGCTTGTATAGCCCGGTCCCCTTTTACCTGCAGGAAAGTTTATTTCTCGATGCGACAAGGATTCCCCTGACAGAGACATCACGAACACTATGAACGCATTCAAAAATCAACTTATTTATTTAACTATGGGACCAAAATGCTGATGTCATAGGTCCTTAGGCTTACACACTACTTAACCTAACTAAGGACAAAATACACACTCGTGCCTAAGGGAGAATTCAGACCTCCGACAGGAGGGCGCAGTGCGAACCATGACAAATCGTCCAACACCACGCGGAACCCCACGAGGATTATGATTCATTCAGAAATCAACTTACAGAGTGTGTTCAGGAACCAACAGGGATGCGAATCAAAATCATATGAGTAATCGATAGACCAACGTGTGCTGGAAACTAGGCGCTTTGCGAAACAAGGTTTTTTTCCCCCCACTCCTCCTCCACAAGAATATGAATTCACCCCCACCCTCATAGATCCGGGTCCACTGCGTATGCGTGAATCTGGCAGCTTGGGGGCGGCATTAAAATTTTTTCCAGATGCATATAGATGCTTGCTGCAACTGTTTACACGGCCAACAGCCGCATTTCTGTAGCCAGAAACGGGAGAAGGTACTACTCAAATGCCACTCAATTGCGCATGCACATGAGCCCGTTCGTAGCTGCTAAAATGAATCTAAACAGTTGTGACGTCATGCTCATCGGACGCAATTTGTTGTTATGAAGCATTGCACAGTCTTCCTAAATCCTTTGACACAATTTGCTGTTGGCAAATGCTTGTATGAGCACTGTGTTTTGTTGTTGTATGTGGCACATTTACTTTGCAATTTATGTTTTAAGTAACATCCTTTGTTAGAGTATCGATTCATACCAGTCGAAATTACAAAAATTTATCTGAAAACTAAAACAATGAAAAGTTCCTGGAATTCTAGAAAATTCCTGTGTTTTTCCCGGTTTTCTCCCGAATGAAAAAATTCCCGGTTTGTCCCAGATCTCCCGGTTGTCCCAAGTCATATACACCCTGGTTTTATTGCTGCCGTATTATTCTACAGTAGTGGGAGACAGTAAAATTATTTGTCGAGTATCAGTTTAGCAGCCAAAATCACAATATGAAAATAAATAAATAAATAAATAAACAAATAAATAAAAGAAATACTAATAAAAAAAATTCACATGTTTCTCACAGTTTTCTCAATGAAAAGTTTCCGATTTTTTCCTTGGATTTCCCAATTTTCTTAGGGTGTATACTTCATAATACAGGTCATATAAAAAGAAAGGAAGGACTAGATACAAAGATGATTAAAACTCACAAAACCAGAAAATATATGGGAATAGAACTACAGCCAAATGTTCACACTGCAAAAGATAACACTATGAACAGAGAAATGCTGAATGGCACACACTCAGCTGTTAAGTGGGCAGTTTGTGAAATCTCCAATAACAGCCTTCGCAAAATCTTACCGAAATATCTCTTACAAAAGCCAAAGAAATTCTAGACAAGTGTAAAAAGCTGTTGCAACACAGTTAGTGTCCATAGGAGTTAAAATTGAGTGTAACAAAGCAAAAGCAAAAACACTCAATTCCAATTTCAAATATTCCTTTACAAAGGAAGATAAATAAGTAACAGCTACTCCTAGACTTGTGCTACTAAGGTCACTAACATATCACATTTTCAGCCTATTTTCAAACTAGTGATCACATCTTACGTACAAGAATTGACAAATGCAGAATTACCGTAGGAAGAACTCGTAGACGAGCTGCAAGTGGGGCCACGCTGCCTCCAGGGTGGGTTCATCCTCTTCAGGATCAAACTCCGCCCCGTTGGGATTACTCGAAGGCGGCAGCGTCCGAAACAGATTCACTGCAAACTGGTGCAACAGCACACTGTTATCCTTACAACTACTGTAACCATTGCATACTGTACTAAAATTGTATGGCTGCAGCATGACTGACAGGTCTCTCTCTCTCTCTCTCTCTCTCTCTCTCTCTCTCTCTCTCTACAATACTAACATCCAGCCTACAAACCAAGCAAATGTGAAAAGCAAGTACTGTTGTTGGAATGTGACACAAATAACTTATCATGGCTGATGGAAGTCTCTCCCACTGAAGAACACCTGAATACATTCAATTTATATCTCTATTATACTTTCCTCGTCAGAAGATCTATTCTAATGTAAAGAAACAACTCATTGGCATGCTCATATACTGCTAGTTATTAGCAGCAGTGTACCCACACCAGATGTTAGATGCCACTGGAAATCGGCCCTACATATTTATCAGTTTTCCACTGTTTTGTAGCATTAATGGTACGGTGAGTCTGACAGTCTTAACTTTTTTTGCCGATCACCGTGTTGAAGGTTTCACCCGTGTAGTTCTAGGTTCAGGTCTTATTTGACAGTTGCTTTCTTTTTCCTGCCATTCGTGCTCCAGTGCTGTTGTCGTGCTGTGAAAATGTGAAAAGTTAATATAACCAAAGCAAAAAAAAACTCCAATCTGCCAATTTTTCGACAAACGCTTTATTTCGTCATAATTAGTTTTGCACCTGAGCAGATAGTCGGTAATAATTACAAAAACAGATGCAGTGTTCTCAAATCATTACAGATATGATAATGTGTGAAGTTGTTTCATGTTCTCTAGTGAAACACAGCCACAGAAAACCTTTAAGAGGCTGAGAGAGAAAGATTGTGCTCAATGTGTTCGATTTCACTATATATTAATTCACTGACATTATAAATTGTTCTATGTGGAATTGGCAATTATATTGTTTATTTGTACAAACCACACATATATGGAATTTGATGTTACAAAGTTGGTCTGTTATGATGAATTAACCCCACTACAGCAAGCCGGTATACTTCACCCGGTATACAGATCTCAGTGGCAGGGACAGCAGACTGCGGCACGCTCACTGCAGCAGCCGGAAAGGAGAAGTGTGAACTGTGAGGGAACCCCATAAATGTAGCACAATGGCTGCACACGACGGTTCCCGACAGGCAGTGATTTACGTTTTGCAGAAGGAGCATCAGGTGAGATGACTATAGACGCACAAGAATATGTAGCAAAATGCTAAGTTCCTTGTTAAACTAACAGCAGAGTATAGCACACCCAGACTGATTCATTTTAGTCCTAGTGCCATCAACAGGAAATAATCAGGGTATCTCATTAGCTGAATAAGTCACAAGTGAAAAACAAATAGTACTGGACCATAAGAAGATGCTATACTGTGGTGAAATCTTAAAACTCTGTAAACCACTATCAGCCCATTCAATGGAGACCCAAAAAATGTCGACTTGCAGAAAAAAATTTTATTGTCGCAAATTTGTATGCAATGGATGGGGACGGGGGGGCTGACGTAAAGGCATTTTCCCAGGTTTTTCTTTAATATTTCCAAAACTGCAGTATATAGTGAAAATGTTTCCCAGTACAAAATTAAACTACATTAAACTGCCACTAAAAATGCCCTATTAATTTTTTTCTCTAGCACTAACGGTTTCCACATTGCCAGGCACAGAAAAAACCCATATAACTGAAAATGGTG
Organism: Schistocerca gregaria; assembly: GCF_023897955.1. Taxonomy (NCBI): domain Eukaryota; kingdom Metazoa; phylum Arthropoda; class Insecta; order Orthoptera; family Acrididae; genus Schistocerca; species Schistocerca gregaria. The sequence continues at coordinate 11,677,691 of NC_064920.1, forward strand.
TTTTAGTTGTGCAGAATTGATGCTTATTGTTAAATAAAGTGGATTAAGAAGTGGTGTGTAGTAGAACTGCAGTAGAACCATATTAAGGGATAAACTGTGTAATGGGGAAAGGGGAACAGGGTGGAAAGTTTGGGATGGAGATTATAAGCACGAGGTAAGGTAGGTCACTCAGTTGTGGTCATGAACTTCCCTCCTCTGTAGGTCTGCAAAGTGGAGGGCAAGCAGGCAATTACACAGTCTCTAGTGCACTAATGACAAAGAGCAACTGAAGGGCATTTCACAAATTATTCCAACCCTTCCAGAGTGGGTGGTGGGCCTAAGGCAAGGGTTAGATGTTTAACAAAGTGTGTTAACATTACACTGAACACAGGTCAGAGTTCAAACACAAGAAAAACATACAGACATATTCTATGTACATCTCTGGAATGCTGCAGGGCAAACTGATCCTCAATCTCCTGTATGACAGTTTCAGTGATCTTCTGAGAAAAGTGACATCCTCCACCACGAGCGCTACTTGTTTTTCAATTTGCAGACAGATTCCATCTCCCCAAAACTTCTTATTCAGCTTTAAAAAAAACAGCTTTTGGAGATAATTGTATGTGCCAGTCACATGTTTTCGTCTGGTTCAACAGGTTTAAAAATGACCACAAATTATTTGAAGATGAACCACAGTCCGCCCGTCCTTCCACCTCAAAAACGAATGAAAACGTTGTGAAAGTTTGTGACTTAGTGTGCTCTGATCATAGACTTACAATTAGGGAGATGGCTGATGAACTTGAATTAAGTTTATATGCAGTTCAGTCAATTTTAACTGAAGATCTGAACATGCATCGAGTGTCCGCAAAATTTTATTTCAAAAGTGATGTCAAGTGACGGAAGACAATACTGACTTGAAGTGTGCCAAGAACTGATTAAACGGACTAAAAATGACCCAGATTGGTTAAAGAGTGTAATTACAAGTCACAAATCATGGGTATATGGGTATGGCCCTGAAAACAAAGTGCTGTCTTCGCAGTGGAAGACTCCAGATTCACCATGAAAAAAAAAACCACGGACAAGTCAATCGAAGGTACAGACAATGTTGGCGACTTTTTTCGATTCTTCTGGTATTGTGCATCACGAATTTACCCTTGGAGGACAGACAATTAACCAGGAATACAACAAAGTATTGGATGCTATACCATGACAATGCTCTGGATCATTGAGCCTTCTATATTGTCAAATTTTTGATCAAATTCAAAATTCCTGTGCTTCCACAACTGCCATATTCCCCTGATTTGGCACATGCAGACTGCTATCTGTTTCCTAAACTGAAATTTTCTCTGAAAGGCAAGCGATTTGACTCGATTGAAGACATCCAGGCAAATACGGAGAGCCCCCTTAACACAGTGCAGGAAAACAATTTCCAGGAATGTTTCAAGAAATGGAAACACCATTGGAGTCACCGTGTTCAGTCAGAAGGGGACTATTTTGGAGGAAATGCATCACAGTAAGGTGTAAGTACCACTATTGTACAATTACAAGCCCATTCTTAAAACTTTCCAATCACACCTTGCAATGCGTTATATATATATATATATATATATATATATATATATATATATATATATATATATTAAAGACAGAGAGAGAGAGAGAGAGAGAGAGAGAGAGAGAGAGAGAGAGAGAGAGAGAGAGCGGGGGGGGGGGGGGGGGGGGGGGGGGAATCTTATATTCAAGATCACCTTTTACTCAGGTAAATACCATACATTGCAAGGTTGGTGTCAATATTTCTGATGGAATAGAACAGTAAACTTCTGCAATGCATTGCTTGTGTTCAAGTATCTGAAGTTCTGTAACATGTAGGCAACTTACTTCCATGGCTGAAGGAGGCAATTTAAACCACTGAGCCTTGTGAATTGTTGGGGGAGCTGAGTGTACGGTGATGCGTTCCATACACCTCATGCTGTGTGGAGTATTCCAACCAGTGATAGTGGCAAGTCAATAAAACCTATTGCCAAATACATATTGATACAGTTCCAACTGTTGGGTTTTTTATTTAACAGCTCATTTAACAACTGCATGTAAATACCCGCTTAATAAACTGAAAATAACTCCACTATGTAAATATAAGCCCAGAGAAGATGTTTCCTCTAGTCACATGAGAGAACATATCTGTATTTCATGTAAGGTTAACATTCTTTGTTGAGAATGGACACCTCAGGGCATGTCCGCATTCTGCGTTGCCAGTGATTTATAAGGTTAGCTGTGGAGTGGTTGATATAGCTCTATGAAACATAATGTAGTTTTTTTTTTTTTGACATAGTGCGGTAGAGAAAATTGGGAAGAGCCCTCTTGCCTTTTATTTTTGCAGAGCCAGGTCTAATGAAGGAGGGAAATGCATGACCAAAGTTGGGTGACATACCTTCCCTCAAGCTTCTAACCGCTACACCTGCCCTTCTACCCTATTGAACAACGGCAACTGAATTTATCCCTTAATAAGGTCCTACTGCACTTAGATGTGGTACACACGTAAGATAAAGGTCTCACGAAGGACTTCACAGACAGGCACTACCTCCTAAATCTAGTCCACAAACAGATTTCTCATGTCTCCCCTCACCCCTTCCTGCCTCCGAGAATCAGCTACAAAGGAGCGCTTTCTGTGCCATGTAAGCAGGAGATCCCAGGTTCGAGTTCCGGTCGGGGCACACATTTTCAACTTTCCCCATTGAGATATATGAACAACTCCTGTTGGCAGCTGAGGGTTTCGAATTTTCATCATAGGATTTTTTTTTAATTTAATGTAGTTTACTTTTGTACTGCAAAACTTTTTCACTAGAAATGACAGTTTTCGAGATATCTCGCGCCCAACTGATCACGTGTTTTAATATGTTATGCATTACACTCTCCCATACTACTGTTCAAAAATTTGCAACTACACAAATTTTCCACCCAATATCCCTTTGTTGACTGGACTATATTATTACGTAAAATAAATGAAAGGCAACCACTCACCTATACCCAAACAATACCCGGAGCATAGTAACACAAAAAAACTGCATCTGCACTAGTTTGAGCACTAGCTTTTTATCCTGCAAGGGTACACACATGACACTCAAACTCTATGTGTGTGCTATTGATGGAAAAAGAGCTAGTGCACGAAAGTCAGTGTGAGTGCTGTTCTCTGTTATATGTTAATGTGTGATATGTATGAATCCACTATAGGTGAGTAGTTGCATTTCCCCTATTTTGGAATTTCCATTACTGTTGGCTTATGTTATTAGTTATTTTCGTTTTGTGGCCTTTACTGAATGCCTTTAGTAATTTTGTAAAAAAGTTTTCTTTTTTAAATCTTCTATGGTAATCTGCAGTTCCCCAGTAACTTCCCTGATCCCACAACTCTTCTCACATTGCTCTTGCTCTTCCATAATTTCTTGATTATTCTCCTGATGATTCTGTTTTCATTTGCGATGATCAGACATCAAATGAACAAAATTTGTTTCTTATTGATCATACTCGTTATCAGTCCACTGTCCATTCTCATGTTTGTCTATGATACTATTTCTGTTTGTTTTACTTGCAATTTGTACTTAAGTAATCACTGCTGATACAACTGCCTCATGGTCTAGATACCAATTTCAATATGGGCTTTCTCTGACAGATTGCGTTTATTTTCTGCTATTGTGTAACACATTTGTGTAATATCTCTTTATATTTTACTTATTATCCCTGCACAATTCTATGAGTGAATTACATTTCCTACTTGACCATCTATATACTCGCAGAATCAATGTGCAAAGTAGTACAGTACTATTACTATTCCATGAGCGCATAATTACTCTTTGTAATATTCTCTCTGGTGTGTTGAGAGGACTTCTAGGATCTTCTCAGTGCCGAATAGCCGCACTGAATAATTGTAATTTTGCTATCGAGATTACTGGAAGAAAGAGACTGAACATATATTGTATGCTACTCAAGAAAATATATACTGAGCATTTACATAAAAGGTGTGTAAGGTATTTCATTATACATGTATTCTCTAATTGGAAATTTGCATGGAGGTGTCACTTCGTTGGTAATCAGAAGGGCACTACTGATGAATTGGAAACGAACCTGCAATTATTAGATCCAAGAGCTCCATCATTTCATTGGATGATTAAACTCTATGAAAGCAAACTTTCCGCTTGATCCGAGGTTTCCCGACTGACTACGCAACGCAAGAAAACGAAGACATTTTATTTACACAGGATTGCAGATCACTTTGAATCATCGAGACTGCAGACACGGAGAGTCATCGTCCAATTCTGATTAAACAAGTAAAGCTTAATTATAACTTTCTTGAGAGACTGTGATGACTGTGATATGTCTGCTTACGAATGAGATCATTAATAAAATACTAATAACTAACTTTCCTCCTCACCAGCAACCAGTATAAACACAATACTAATTAGAATAATATTGGTGCCGGTGTGACAGGTCTCTTTTGGATTGTTCTATAATACATGTATTTTATGTTTCATGATAAACTACGAGAACGAGCTGGAACTAAACTGCGAAGATATCCTGTGCTGACAGTAAAGGTTGTCGACAGGAAGGGTTTCACCTACTAGACAAGAACTGCACTCCAGAAGAAGAAGAAGAAGAAGAAGAAGAAGAAGAAGGGGGAAAAATTGATTTTTTAGTTAAAATAGAATTTGAAGTATCTTGGAAAGAAGTTTTTCAGAGAGTAGTAAGCTTGTAGAATTTCAATGTTATGTGATTATTATTTCGTGTGTGAGCATTTAACATGACTACCTCAGTGAATTAATCTGAATGTTAAACCTGGTGAAGACATTAATTTTGAAAGAATATTCCGTGATTTGTAAACTGTGATAGATAATTATTTCATGGTATTAACTAGAGCTGCATATAAAATGTCCATGCACCAGCAACAAGACGTGCAACAGCCTTCAGCTGTTTGAGCCTAAGCACAGGCCACAGAGAGCAATTCTGAGACTGTTGTGGATAGCGGTAGCAATATAGAAACCCCCACACTAGATCGCGTGTTTCTTGCTAAGGCACAAATAGAAGTTCAAACGAGAAAAAGCAGAAACAAATGAAAAACATCGAAAATCAGAAAAAAATAAAAAATTAAAGAAAAAAAAAAAATAATAGAAAAACGAGACTCATCAGCTGTACAGGCTCAACTTCAAAATCAGTTATGTGAAAGTTTAGCTGAAGGGCAAGCCGAAGTCTAATGAGAATTAGCAGCAGTACAGTCTGACCTGCATAATAAGTTAAGTGAAAATCAAACCGAATTACAGAATCAATTACGACAGAGCTTTAATGAACTAGATCACAGGTTAAATACCAAGACACAGGAAATAAAAAATCAGGTAGAAAGAACCGAACAAAATCTCCTTGCTCAATTTGAGCAGGTCCATCAGCAATGCCAATAAACTACCAGTAAATTAAAGGCGTAACTAACCGAATACGTATCTGTCAAGATAGACACGATACAAAAACAAATCGAACTTGTTCCTCAATTAATACAAGTATAAGAGGATATGCAGTGTGCCGTAGCTATGATACCTGAAATAATATAATCACAAGGCAATCTAAAGAAGCAGTTTGACGAAGTCAAGGAATACTAGACGTATGTTTAACATAGGATCAATGTACTTACCGGAAAATTTTCAGAAATAACATTAGAACGGCTGAATTTTTCTTCTGAGAAGATTGAAGAAACAGTGAAAGTAGCTTTGCAATCTATTTCTGATAGTTCCGAAGAGATTTCTTTGACAAAGGGTTGAAGGAAGCCAGCGGCTAACTTGGTGAGGAATTTTCGCGTTGGAAGGAGAATATTGAAAGATTGTTAAATCTCTCGCAGGAGGATTTGGAAACCGCGTGAAGCAAGAAACAAAATTCTCAATCTATCTGTAGCATTCCGTCAACATCAAGGTCAGACGCAGACAGAAGTATAACCTCACAGGTTTGAGTTGATCTACCAGATTGTCACCGTGCAGATTTTAAACAGGATGATTTTTTGAATCGTAGTACGGTAGAAGCAAAAACGATTAAACAAAGACAATTCCAAATCTTTAATCCTGATAAAATGAATGTGCATCCTGTAGTATTCATTACAAGCTTTAGAGGTCTATTTTCATAATCTTGGACAGAATGGCAAAAGATTTGTTGTGTGTCAGGATATATTCAAGGATCAGGAGCATTGTGGGCATCTGAGCAAATATCGTCGTGTAAAGTATATAAAGAATTTGAGCGGGCTTTTCTATCAAAATACTGGTCTGCTGGAGTACAAGAAAGACTAAGGCAGGAAGTGTTATATACTGAGCTACTGAGCCTTTCTCATTCTCTACAGGATCCCTAGAGAAATATTTTGAGGAATATATTAACAAATCATTTTACTGGGATGTACAAATTCCTTCACCTGACATACTCCGAATACTTAAATCCAGATTACCCACGAATATAAGGAATCAGATTTTGTACATAAATGATAAGGACTTAGACTCATTTATGACCACTCTCGATCACATTGATTTAACTGATGACGACGATCAAAAGTCAAGAGAAATGTTCCATCAAATAAGAGCAATTGAAGCAAATCAGAGCTACACTAGGAATGGAAATGGCAATAATAGTAACAATAATAATAAACACGACCAAGCATCTTATCCGCAAAGACTTAGAAATGGAAACAACAATTATTATTACAATGGAAATTTCAATAACAGTGCCACGAGGGCCAGTTTCAGGAACAACAGAAATTTTAATCAATTTAATCCTATGTATGGGAATGCAAGACAGTTCTACCAACAGCTGCAGAATAATAACAATAACTACACGAACCAATCAAGGCAATACCGAACAAATTCACCTCAAAAGGCAGAATGGAATCATGACTCACCACAACAACCGATCATTACTGAAATAATTGACGATACAAATAGCAATTGTAATACAAATCAGTCAAAATAATCGTGGCCACATCATGCTCTGGAGGAGCGGTCAGAGGATCTGCTAGGGGCGAGTCAGTAAAAGTGCAAATGTTACAATATGACAACAGTGAGCTATTAACTCAAGAGTTGATGAAAGATTCAACAATGTGTCAGAATGAAAGATAGAGTTTTCCTGTATCGGAGGTATTTGTCGAAATAGAGGAGAATCCAACGAATGTAATACTAGACACTGCCACTTCCGCCAATGTCACCTCAGGCAATCTTTTTAGGAGAATTGTTAAGAAGAGGAAGGTACCAATTTTACCAGTACAAAGCTGTAAAATCATCGGAGCTGTAGGAGCACGCTCTCCCAGTGTCAAAGTACAAACCCAATTGAAGATGAAGATGGCAAATGTCGCAATAAGATGCATGTTCCTTGTAATAGAGAAGTTGTTAGTAGATTGTATTCCTGGTATTGGGAGTATGCAGGAGTAGGATTGTAAGATTGATTTTTCGGAAGGGAAAGTTAAATTTAGAATAAATGGAGGAGAGATAGCACTGGACTATAAAGGAGACGGTGCATAAGAAGTATTGTTGCGGTGCCCCCACCCAATTAATTGATACTACAAACGGTTGTTGGAAGGATTTTTCAAATAATTCGATGCAGAATGAAGACATTAATCATACAGCAATACTTAAAGCCAGTGAATCAAATTTAGCTTACCGTAGAATAAAGGCAGCAGCTTCATCATCTGTTAGGGGATTATGAAGAGATTTTCGATGAGAAACCGGGAATTATCTGAGGGTATATTTGCCACCTGCAAGTAAAGCCACATCAACCTTACTGTCACACGAACTATCCGATCCCCTGGTGATTAAAACAATCTGTTCAAAAGGAGATAAATAGAATGCTAAAATGCAAAATGGGACCTGACTGAGCCATCAACGAGTCCATATAATTCCCCATTGTTAGTCATCCGAAACCTGGAGGCAACGTAAGATTAGTTCTTGATGCGAGAGAGATCAATAAAATAATAGTACCTGTGATAACCCATCCAGAAAATATTGATGAGTTAATTCAAAATTTTCAAGATGTTTCGTACTTGACTAGTGTCGATCTGAGAAGTTCTTATTGGCAAGTCCCCACGAATGAAGAATCTAGGAAATATACGGCATTCACCTGTGCAGGTAGAAGTTACCAATTTAAAGTTGTCCCGTTCGGACTCAATATCAGTGCCAGAATATTCATTTCAGCGTTGGATTATGCTCTTGGACCAGAATTGCGAAGTCGCATAACTGTATTCATTGACGATTTATTAATAGCCACAAAGACATGGGAACAGCATTTACACAGTAAGCCTACAGAAGTCTCACTTTGCATGACCACAGATTAAGTTCCTGGGGCATACGATTGATGCAAAAGGTATTCTGCCGAATGGGAAGAAGGTAAGTGCAATTAGAAGAAATTTTCCATCTCCATGGAATAAGAGACAACTGAAGGGATTCATAGGAATAGCGTCATTCTTCCATTGTTTCATAAAGAATCAAGCCATGAATTATGAAGCATTAAACCGACTTCTGCGAAAGGACGTACCATGGCAATGGACCGAAGAATGTGAACTAGCGTTTCGAGACATTAAAGACCAACTCGTCAATGTATCGTCGTTATACCACCGTGATATGAATTGCGAGTTCTGTCCTCGGATATTGGATTAGGTGCCTGTCTCTTTCAGATAACGAAAATAAAACATTCTGCCCAATATCATTTGCTAGTAGAGTCTTATCACCACGTAAAAGAGCCTATACGACCACAGAACTTTAAGCACTTGCAGTTATCTGGGCTTTCAAGAAGTTTAACTATTATTTACATGGCTCGAAAACCACTGTGTATTGTGACCATCAATCACTAACCTTTTTTCAGACGTGTAAAGTATTACATCCCAGATGGTCACGTTGGACAAGGACACTACAGCAATACCAATTTAAAATCGTTTGTGTATCTGGCAAGAAGAATATTATTGCTGATGCACTTTTGAGATCTCCATAAGGTTTAATGCAGGAAATAGAATCAATCAGTACTTCAGAATTTCCAGTACTACCGTTGCAAGACAATAACTACAAAGCTTACTATATGCATCTCTGTAGAGATATCAGAAATTTACAACGGATGGATCAGCGATGGACCAAGATAATCAGCTTAAGGAACAACAAAATTGAAGTGCCAATTTGGATCACTACAAGTTAGTGAATGGAGAATTATTCTTCGGATGTGGGAAGGGCAACAATCCACGGCGGTGTGTGTGCATCCCGAAATAATATGAGGAGAAATTAATTTGGTTCACCCACTTATCATGGAGACATTTTGAAGTGGTTAAATGTGCAAACAAAATATGAGCCTACTGTTATTTTCTGAATATTAGGAGGAAAGTACACAAACTAAAACAAAAGTGTTTAATATGTCAGAAAGCAAAACCAGATAATAGAGGTAGTAAAGATGTTCTGCATTCAATTATTCCACAAGAGCCAAGGTCACTAATTTGGTGTGATATCTGCGACCCACTTCCTCGGTCAAGAGGAGTAAGATTCATTGTTGGATTTTACGACGTATTTATAAAATATGTAAAATTATGTCCATTAAAGTGTGCTACAGCCAGAGCTGTTGTAATGAGATTTGTGCGTGACTATATTCCTCATGCAGGTTTACCTAAATCCATAATTTCAGACAGTGCCAGAATTTTTACTGGATTGAAATGGAAACAAACACTAGTGCAGCTTGGAATTCGGCAAATATTGACATCATGTTACCAACTTCCAAGGCAATCCAATAGAACGAGTTTCAGATTCATGCGTACATACTGTCACAATAAACAAACATCATGGGCTGATTATCTGTTGGAATTTGAGCAAATATTTAATAATCTGCCACATACCTCAACTACATTCACTCCAGCAGAGCAAATGTTTCAGCTGGCTGAAAAAGAGTTTCTGGATAAACCATTTGCCAAAGCACGAAGATCAAAAATTAACATGGGAGGAAAAGATTCGGCTAGCACTTGTCAGTTTGACTGAAAAGGAAGCACAACGGAAGTTGACATATGATCAAAGGATACATCAGATTCAGACGTGTCATCTCGGAGAAAAGGTTTTATTGAGGCGACACCTGCATTCCTCGAAACTGTTTCACAGGACATCTTTTTATGCTCGTGACTAACAAGACCGTAATTTTTGAAATTGATTTTTTGATCTTTGAAGCACCTTCCAATGATGACAGTATGATTGCGGAAAATTTGTACTGGCAATCTGATGTTTTCTTTTAAGTTATCCTGGTGGTGAACTGGTGGCAGACAGGAAGATCAGAGTACAGGAAAAACCAACCTCAGACCAGGATAACGTTACTACTGAACTGAATGAAAGCACTGTAATAATTGTGAGTTTGATGGTGTTTCCGACTGATTACTAAAGATCTGCTCGCATATTCTGAGTCCTGTCTTACTGATATGTGATGCATCACTAACTCCAGGCATTTTTACAGAGAGACTGAACTACGCCATTGTTAAGCCCTCTCTCAGAATGGTTACAAGTGATGTTGATAACTACTGGCCTATTTCATTGCTCACATCGGTTTCCAAATTTTTGAGAAGGTGATGTATTCTAGAATATTATCTCACCTTAGCAACTAATTGGTGTACACGCAAACAAAAAAGAAAAATTACCAAATTTTTCCTGGATGGGCCAGCTGCGGTGGCCATGCGGTTCTAGCCACTGCAGTCCGGAACCACGTGACAGCTACAGTGGCAGGTTTGAATCCTGCCACGGGCATGGATGTGTGTGATGTCTTTAGGTTAGTTAGGTTTAAGTAGTTCTAAGTTCTAGGGGACTGATGACTTAAGATGTTAAGTCCAATAGTGCTCAGAGCCATTTGAGCCATTTTTTCCTGGATTTCCTGGTTAAAAACACATTTTTCCCGAATGAAAATAATTGAAGTATAAATACAAATTCCACCAAATACAGCACATTAGTTTCTGAAGCACTGAAATCAAGATTACAATGTGCTTTTGTCAGTGAATCATAGCTCATGTCATGTGATACAGCCACCCAATGTCAGTAGATTTTCTGGGCATAGGACATGTAATGTAGTCAGTCAATAGATCACTACTGATTAGTGTGAACTTACAAATTGGAAAGATTGATATTTTAAATTAAAATGGATACCACTACACGACTGAAGTCAAGCAGACCTCTGTGGAGTGGAAACATGCTGGCTCCCCAGTATGAAAAAAATTCAAAATAACTCAATCTGCTAGAAAATGCTTGTGACAGTGTTCTGGCATATGCATGATGTGTTATTGGTGGACTTTGCTGAATAAGGCCCACTGTGAATGCTGCAGCCCAAATTTTAGTATGGTTAAGTTGCGTCATGCCCCTAGTGACAAATGCGACAACATTAATGATGACGATGTCAAAATTCATGACAACGCCCACCCCTATGCTTTTATTCCTGTTCATGAGAAGATCTCCAAATTTGATGGGAGGTGCTCCAGCCTCGACCATACACCATTCCTAGCCAGTCAGCACTTTTTGAAAGATGTGGAAGTGAAATCACTATTTTGCAGATGACTGTACTCCAATTAAATGGACTTCTATGAGCAGGATATACTGAAACTGGCATCGCGATGGTAGAAATGAGTTGAAAAATGTGGTGACATGGTAGGAAAGTAGGTAAGAGATTTAAGTTCATTTATAATTTTTTTGTTTTATTACCTATTAAACTTTGGTACTAAGATTATTGTGTGTTACTTTCCCAATCTTCCCTCGTGCATGATAACTGACCAAATTTTACAACCATTAAATAACAAAACACCACCAGTTGGTTTCTCTCTGTGACTTACCTACGGCATCTGGCTCTGTGAATCAAAGTGTTCTCCTGCATAAATTGAAGTTATATCAATGGATAATGCCATATCTGAGGAGAAAGTTGTACTTAGTAATACAACAAATTTAGCTCAGACACATAATTCTTACTTAGGAGAAATCAAGTCGCATAATTCTTACTAGCGAGATATCAAGTATGGGGTTCCAGACAGCTCAGTCTTAGTTTCACTATTGTTCCTCACATATGTAAATGGTCTACCATCCAATATAAACAAGCAGAATTAGTTTTCTGGAGACGACACTAGTACTGTAATCAACCCAAGCATGTCCACAGAAACAAACTGGTTTACTGAGAATGACCTCATCCTCAGTTTTAAAAAGACACAACATATTCAGCTATTCACATCTAGTGTTACTATACCAATAAGAAGTGTAGCACACAGTGAGGAAATAATAAATACGGTTGAAATTATGAAATTATAAAATTATTGGGTGTCATCTACGATAATTTGAACTAGAAAAAGCACATTTTGGAACTCTTACAACAAGGCAATGGGACCACAGACTTACTTCAGACTTTGTACACCATTAGTAGGCCATTAAAAGACATAATTTGAAAGTAGTAAGACGCACTACTCTAGCAATTCAGAGAAAGTCGCAAGAGAAGTCTTGCACATCTGCCATGTGATTAGCATTCGCGCACGGAAGGGCAGTCACGGACGAGATGATAGTTCGAATCCTAGTAACACTTATTATTTAAATTATATATTTTTCATCACTTGTTTTATAATTTTATTTATATGACATTTGAGAGGTAATATAAGAAAAATAAAAAACCCACAACTATTTTCATGAAGTTGCAATGTATTTCATATGTTATCTGACAATTTACTATTTGTAATTAAATTTTCAAGAACAAGGGATAGACTGACTCGGAAGCCCCAAGTCAAACATCGATAAATAATGATGTGAATGATGTTATTCATAATAAAGTAAGTCGCATTGTGACAGAGCAAGACAGCAATTTAGAATGTCGGATATGCTCTTGACATCACACACTGCAGGATGTAACGTCCTATAGACATGGAAAACAAATTGAAATTTCATGCAAATACATGTGTACTTTCTTCCATTATGTTACCTCTCAAATATCACACAAATTAAATAATGAGAACAGTGATGAAAATAATATAGAGTAAAGCATAAGTGTCAGCGGGATATAAACCGTCGCTTCATCCACAACCCACTTACCTTGCGCGAAAGCTAACCACATGACCACAATGAACCCTTTGCACAGGTACATGATTTACATAAAAGATGTAAAACTTCTCTTACAATTCACTCTGAATTGCCCGAGTAGTCCACCTTACTACCTTCACATTATGTTGTTTTAATGGCCTACTAAGGGTATACAAAGTTTGAAGTAAATACGTGATCTCAACATCGTGGCCTCCTCTTGTTAGTTCAACCACATCTACACTGAAGACTCCTTGTCAATCTTCAGGACAGAAATCAGTAAGTTGATACATTTCCCTTATTTTCATTCAATAGTGTCATATGGAATAATGTTCTGGGATAACTCATCTTTAAGAAAGAAATTCTTTGTTGTCCTAAAATGTGCACTAAGAATAATACAGGGTGCGATCAATAAGTAGTAGGGCTGGATTAATTTAATTTTTTTTATTGAACTAACTGGTACAAATCCTCAGTATTCCTCGAAGTAGCACCCTCGTGCTTCGACACAACGCATATAACGCAATTCCCACTGCACGTACACCTTCTGGAATACTCTTTCTGTGACCCTCTTTAGCGACACCATCCCGGCATTTTGGATGTCTTCTACAGATTGGTGTTCCTTGAAGTCGCACTTGAGCCAGGGAAACAGGAAGTAGTCTGCTGGTGACAGATTTGGACTGCATGGAGGGTGAAGCAATGTGGCAACCCTGTGCTCGGCCACGTGTTTCAACACCCACAGTGCGCAGTGGCACGGTGCAGCTTCCAACAAGCGGCAATGTCTGGTTGCACTCTCGGGACGTGTTAGCACAATCTTTAAAGCACTTCCACATAAAATTGGGCACAAATTCCCAGTAAACCACACCACCACAGTCTAAAAAGTAAATGAGCACAGTTTTCACCCTTGACTTGGTCATTTAGGCTTTCTTCAGATGCAGGGAACAGACGGTGTGCCCCTGAGCGCTCTGGCATTTGGTCTCCGGGTCATATTCGAAACACCACGATTCATCGCCAGCAATGACATTGCGAAGAAAATTTTGGTTTTCTAGGCCACAGTTCCAAATTTCCTGGGTATTTACACACGATGCCGCTTTTGTTTGTCAATCAGGATTTTTGGCACACACCTTTCGCACGGCCAAATCCTCGTAACAATTTCTTGGGTGGTACCGCATGAAATCCTCAAACTCGTCAACCATGAGACAAATGTTTAAGTGGTGGCTGGAGTCCAGTAGCACCTTCACTTTCGCCACATTTTCATCAGTCCTTGAAGTCGATGGGTGACCAGCTCGTCGGTTGTCTTCAACGAGCTCCCACACTTTCCGGAATAGCTTGTGCCACTAACACAGGAGTGGCTCTAAGCAGCATCCCTGTAGGTATCCCTCACTGTTTTCCCGAGTTTCACGCAGCTAATTGAAAACGTCAGTCTCTGCGGGAGCTCCCGCCCCATCGCGCCCAGGCAGCCCAACCTTCCTCCCCCGCTGCTCCATTTGCACCACAGGAAGTCAGTCCTACTACTTACTGACGACGCCCTGTGTGCGGTTCTCACCCAAGATCGTCTTGTAGACACCTGTTTAACGAGTTAGGCATTCTGACTGCTGCTTCACAGGTATATTTATTCCCTCATTAAGTTTGTCATAAATAATCAACTACGGTTCAAAAGGATCAATGAAGTACATAATTACAATACCAGAAGGAAAAATAGCATTCATTATTCCACATTAAGGTTGTCTTTTGCACAAAAAAAATTTTTTTACCCAGTAATCCACATACCATACTCCACACTAATTGTCCTGCAGTCAGCTTCAAATCCCAGTTTTCAAAATTTTCTTAGTATCATTCCTCGAAAAGAAGATTGCCTTCCCTCCACGGATTCCCGTGGACCTCCGTGAAATTCGCATTTTGTTGAAACCAACTGATAAGAAATCTAGCAGCCCGTCTCTGAATTGCATCAATGCCTTCCCTTAATCTCACGTGATGCAGATCCCAAACACACCAGCAGTACTCCAGAATAGGTTGCACTAGCATCCTATAAGCAATCTCCTTCACAGATGAACCACACTTTCCTAAAATTCTCCTAATAAACCAGAGCCGACCATTCATCTTCCCACCACAATCCTCACATGCTCGTTCCTTTCCATATCGCTTTGCAATGTTATGGCCAGATATTTAAATGGTATGACTGTGTCATGCAAGATACTATTAATGCTGCATTTTAACATTACAGGTTTGTTTATCCTAAACATTTGCACTAACTAAACATTTTAGAGCCAGCTGCCATTCATCACACAAACTATAAATTCTATCCAAGTCACCTTGTATCATCCTAGTCACTCAACTTTGACATCTTCCTCTACACCTCAGCATCAACAAGCCCACCCTGCCCACCAGATCGTTTATGTATATAGGAAATTATACTAAAGAATTTGCCGCAGAGTATAGTCACAACATGTAAACTGACAAAAGAAAAATTTCATAAAAGTACTTCATCAAAATATTCAATACTTTGGTAACAAAAAATAAGAAGCAGAAGTACTCCTGAGTGAAGAAAGATCAGACATATTAAGCATAAGTGAACATGGACTAACAAAGTAAAATATGTAATGTTGCAATAAAGGACTACAAACTAGCTAGTTACTTCTGCAGATCTAAATATAAGGGTGGTGGCATTTGTATATATATTAAAACAGGTACTCTACTAAAGAATGTAAACAATGAAGCTGCAACATTGCACGTAGCTAGAGAATAAGACTTTGAAGTTACTGGTATAGTGACAGAGGATTTTAGAGTGTTTTGTGTGTACAGGTCACCATGTGGCAATATTAGCATCCTTCTGAAAAAAATTGCTAGCTTATTGAGAATGAATGTGAAGACAAATCTTATTATATGTGGAGACTACAGCATTGACATCCAAAAAAGACGCAAAAATAAGACAGGATTTTGAAGAATTGTTAATACAGCATAACATGAAAATAACAATAACTGCACCAACAAGAGTAATTTCACCAAGTGAGACAGTTATGGACAACATAATTACTATTATGTGTAACTATGAGTCACAGGTAGTTCATACAGAAGTATCTGATCATCATGGACAACTAATCAGCATTTGCAGAAGTAATGACACAGTATCAGAACCAAAATTAACAACCAAAGAAATTAGGATCATCAGTGAACAAAATGCCAACATTTTTAGAAACCCTATTTCAATTATCAAGTATGATTTTAATGTAGCATTTCCCAAAGTAAAGAGACATGAAAGGCAGCAAGATCAAATACAGAGGATTACCAGCGAAATACTAGAACAGCGAAGGAAGCTTCAGGATCTGAGACGGATGGGCAAAGCTGAAAACTATAAAATGTTAAAAATAAGTATAGAAAAACAATAAGAGAAGCCAAAGCTATAGCAATTGACACCACCATAACGAACTCAAAAAACAAGGCAAAGGCAGCTTGGTATGCTATCAATGCTAAAAGAAAGGAAAACGATGGGTCAAACAAAGGAGGTGGTGTTAGGTCAATTAAAATAGACAACACAGTGGTCACAGATGGTATGGAAATAACAAACATACTGAATAATAACTATATCAGTATAGTAGAAAATTTAAAATTGGAAAGAAATAGTAAAAAACGGAAGGGTATTAAGATACCAAAAAGATCATGCAGTGCTATGTTCGTAAGACCAGTCACGGAAGATTAATTGCGGAAAACTATACAGAAACTGAAGTCCAAGAAATCAGCTGGTGATGATGAAATATCAAATCATGTAATAAAGCTGGTAAATGAGCAGATAATAACACCACTGCTGAACATAGCAAACTTTTCTTTCAGAGATGCATTTTTTTCAGAAAAACTGAAGACAACAAAGGTGGTGCCAGTGTAAAAGAATGGTTTCAGAAAGGGTAAATCTACAGAATCAGCAATTGCCAGTCTAACAGAATACATTTTACAGTCCCTAGATGAGAAAAAGGTTGTGTCTGCAATGTTTCTGGATCTTTCAAAAGCATTTGACACCACTGACCTTAAAATGCTGATACAAAAATTAGGCAACAATGGCATTCGAGGGCAAGCAGGTGAATGGATAAATCATACTTGTGCAACCACAGCAGTATGTATCACCAGGAAACTCATACCAATCAGAAACCATACCCATCAAATATGGAGTGCCGCAGGGTTCAGTAATGGGGCCATTGTCATTTAATGTGTTTGTTAATGACATAGGTGTTAAGAAGGAAGAAAAGAAAATATTGTATGCTGATGACATGACAATACTAAATATTGATCAAAATATAGAACAGCTTGAGAGAAGAGCATACATATCTGCAAATGTCACAGCTCAATGGCTCCTGGAAAATGAACTGGTTACATATCTAAAAATGACTATGTATGCAGTGTTTAAAAACAAGGAGAAGGCTGTAGACATGGATTTAGAGGTTGATGAAACAAGACTGGAAGAAGTAGAATCTACTAGATTCTTAGGTATTCTTGTGGATAATGAACTGAAATGAAAAAACAAATTAATAATGTCTGTAAGAAACTGAGCTCTAATGATGCAGCTCTCACAGTATTCAGACAAGAACCTTCTGTGTACAGTGTATCATGGACTTTTTGAACCATACCTACAGTATGGAGTGACTGTGTGGGGAAACTCAAACAAACAAGAGATAAAACGAGTGTTCACATTACAAAAAGGAATTAGGACGATTTTAAGAAGAAAGACCTCTGAAACATGCAGACACTGTTTCAAGAAGTTAGGTATCTTAACTTTTTCATCATTGTATATTTACAAAACAATTATATACATCACAAAAGGTAGTGAGGACTGGATTACAAAGCTAGTGTACACACCCACAATAAAAGAACGAAGAATGAAGCACGGAGCATACCCCACTGACTGGCAACGCTAGGAAAAGGACCCCAGTACTCTGGTATCAGACTACTAAGAAGTCTGCATAAAAACCTGCATGATAGTGTACTTGACAACGACTTTCCAAAGAAACTTAACGACTATCTCACCAAAAAACAGTTTTACAGTGTTGAAGAATACTTATGCGATTAAATTTGTATATATTGATATTCATTATCAATATTGTAAAAAAGTAAGCTAAATGTGTAGAAAAATAAGTGATAATGAATGTTAATACTTTGACATGTCCTATATTACACGTACATTTACTGTACATGATGTAATCTTACAGGATCAAATAAAATTCAATTCAATTCAATAATGGTCCTATCACATTTCCCTGGGGCACTTGCCTCTGACGAACACTGGTCTTCGAGGAGAACATAGTGGGTTATATTACTTAAGAAGTCTTCAACCTCAAGTCACTCACATGTCTGGGAACCTATTCTGCATGCTCGTACCTTGCTCTGCTGTGAATCATACCATTCTTCTGTGTAAGCTAGAAGAGTACGGGCTGAGAGGAATAGCTTTGAAACAATTTACCTCCTATTTGAAAGACAGAAAACAGTGTGTAAAGCTAACTTATAAAAATAATGAGCAACTCCTAACAACCAAATCAATCTTCAGGACACTTCAATGTGGTGTGCCTCAAGGAAGCATTCTAGGGCCTTTTCTGTTCCTTGTATATGTAAATAACTTATTTGAACCCCAAAATTGCACGGTTGTAAGCTATGCCGATGACATATCCTTCATCGGCTGTGGCAGTGATATGCAGTCTGCAGCTAACAGTACTGAGATCAGTCCGCATACCTTACAGCAAACAAGCTTCTTGTAAAGAGAAAAAACGATAATAATGAAGTTCATCTTCAGTTATAGTGCTGCCATAACTGCTACTGTATTTACATCCCCATTGGGTCTTGGATATGCAAATTCACAAATTTTTGGGCATCGTTGTTGATGAACACTTATCATGGAAAGAACATGCAGATAATATTTGCAAGAAAATCTGTAGAAATGTGTATCTACTGAAAAGGGTCTCAGCCTCCTTGGACCATCATACTTTAAGGCAAATTTATTTTGGGTTGATTCATCCACATCTTCAGTATGGTACTGATATATGAGATGGGAAATCAACAGTTTATATAGATAGACTTTTTAGATTACAAAAAAGGCAGTAAGAATGGTAGCCAAGGTAAAGAAGAGAGAGCCTTGTAGAGATATCTTTAGAAAATATAAAATTCTTACGGTGTACTCCATGTAATACTGTAGACAGTCACGTTTGTGAAACAAAATCCTGAATTTAATATGACAAACAGTAATGTACACAACTATGATACACGGGGAAGGGAAAATTTTCATAGAACTGTGACCAATAAAAAGGCAACGGACCATGGCCCACATACACTCCTGGAAATGGAAAAAAGAACACATTGACACCGGTGTGTCAGACCCACCATACTTGCTCCGGACACTGCGAGAGGGCTGTACAAGCAATGATCACACGCACGGCACAGCAGACACACCAGGAACCGCGGTGTTGGCCGTCGAATGGCGCTAGCTGCGCAGCATTTGTGCACCGCCGCCGTCAGTGTCAGCCACTTTGCCATGGCATACGGAGCTCCATCGCAGTCTTTAACACTGGTAGCATGCCGCGACAGCGTGGACGTGAACCGTACGTGCAGTTGACGGCCTTTGAGCGAGGGCGTATAGTGGGCATGTGGGAGGCCGGGTGGACGTACCGCCGAATTGCTCAACACATGGGGCGTAAGGTCTCCACAGTACATCGATGTTGTCGCCGGTGGTTGGTGGAAGGTGCACGTGCCCGTCGACCTGGGACCGAACCGCAGCAATGCACGGATGCACGCCAAGACCGTAGGATCCTACGCAGTGCCGTAGGGGACCGCACCGCCACTTCCCAGCAAATTAGGGACACTGTTGCTCCTGGGGCATCGGCGAGGACCATTCGCAACCGTCTCAATGAAACTGGGCTACGGTCCCGCACACCGTTAGGCCGTCTTCCGCTCACGCCCAAAAAACGTGCAGCCCGCCTCCGGTGGTGTTGCGACAGGCGTGAATGGAGGGACGAATGGAGACGTGTCGTCTTCAGCGATGAGAGTCGCTTCTGCCTTGGTGCCAATGATGGTCGTATGCGTGTTTGGCGCCGTGCAGGTGAGCGCCACAATCAGGACTGCATACGACCGAGGCACACAGGGCCAACACCCAGCATCGTGGTGTGGGGAGCGATCTCCTACACTGGCCGTACACCTCTGGTGATCGTCGAGGCGACACTGAATAGTGCACGGTACATCCAAACCGTCATCGAACCCATCGTTCTACCATTCCTAGACCGGCAAGGGAACTTGCTGTTCCAACAGGACAATGCACGTCCGCATGTATCCCGTGCCACCCAACGTGCTCTAGAAGGTGTAAGTCAACTACCCTGGCTAGCAAGATCTCCGGATCTGTCCCCCATTGAGCATGTTTGGGACTGGATGAAGCGTCGTCTCACGCGGTCTGCACGTCCAGCACGAACGCTGGTCCAACTGAGGCGCCAGGTGGAAATGGCATGGCAAGCCGTTCCACAGGACTACATCCAGCATCTCTACGATCGTCTCCATGGGAGAATAGCAGACTGCATTGCTGCGAAAGGTGGATATACACTGTACTAGTGCTGACATTGTGCATGGTCTGTTGCCTGTGTCTATGTGCCTGTGGTTCTGTCAGTGTGATCATGTGATGTATCTGACCCCAGGAATGTGTCAATAAAGTTTCCCCTTCCTGAGTCAATGAATTCACGGTGTTCTTATTTCAATTTCCAGGAGTGTAGAATGGGAGCAATTTTCTACAATGCACTACCCTGTGAACTTAAGAAAGCAAATCTGTAAGACTGAAGCAATTATTAATAGAGAAGTGTTGTTACTCTATAGAGGACTTTAAGTTGTTGTGTCACCTTGTAAAACAGTGTATATAGACAATGTCTCCGATCTATCAAAGGTATGAAAGAACGTAATTATACACTGTATTATGTGTACTCTATTATTATAAATATAACCTAAATTGTGTTACACTATAGAGCAGGCTGTTCCAACCGAGCTCCAGGGAGCCGGAGAGCTCTGGAGTGCTCACTCTGGCGGCTCGGAGCCCGCGTGGAGGGAACTCACTGCCCCCTGGCCGCATACAGAAGCAACTGACAAAATTATCCTTGTTCAAAGACAGCTATGACTAGCCGCGAGAGCCCTGTACCTCTGTTGGAGGATACCTTTCTATTCATTGAGAGTGATGGTCGTCCGCAATGTCTTGTATGTCAAAGTAGTCAATTCTGCAAAGAGGTACAATATACAATGACATTATACACGTCTTCACACTGCGCACTACGATCAGGTAGAAGGCGTTGCACGCAGAGAACTGGTAGCCAGGCTTAAGAATGACATAGCAGGAGACGTAAGTTCAAAAACAGTTTCGTAATACGGAGGGTATCAAAACATGCAACATAGTTCGTGTTCTGTAATGCGTTTATAATTTTCAGGTGAATGAAAGCCGAGAAAACACTACTGAATCTGCACTTCAAGCAAGCTACAGGGTTTCTCACATCATTGCGACAAGTGGCAAGCCATTTTTGGTGGGACCACTCGTAAAATCGTGCATGGTAGCTGTTGCAGAATGTTTGTTTCCAATGGAGGTGCAGGCACTTGAAGGGGCTTGCCTGTCGAAGCAAACAATGTCTCATCGAATCCTGGACATGGCAGCGGATTTAGAGACACAGCTCAGGAGAAAGGCGGAGAGCTTTGTTGCATTTTCACTAGCGCTTGACGAAAGCACCGACATATCGGACTGTGCTCAATTTACAGTCTTTGTGCGTGGTGTCGATATGGAGCTGCAAGTAACTGAAGAACTCTTGGATGTGGTACCACTCGATTACACCGCAACAGGACATGACATTTTTGAAGCTGTTTGTGAATCAGTGGACAATATGAATTTGCCATGGGGTAAACTCCATTCTGTAGCAACAGACGGTGCACCACAAATGATCGGGCATCACCAAGGTTTTGCTTCTTGTTTGAAAAATAAACTCAGGGACGAATTCGGGAAAGACATTTTGACTCTTCATTGTTTTATTCACCAATAGGCACTGTGTGCTGAAACAGTAGAGCTAGGTGGCGTAATGAAAAGATGTCATGAAGTGTGTGAATTTTGTGCGGCGTCACGGTATGAATCATCGCCAATTCAAAGGATTCCTGAAAGATATGGAAGCGGAGTATGGGGATATACCTTACCACAGTACAGTTCGTTGGCCGAGTCGGGGGAAAAGTTCTTTAAGTTTTCTTTGCCATTTGTGAGGAAATATCCCTTTTTCTCGAAATGAAAGGAGAAGAAATGTGTTGTCTGAAAGATATAAAATGGATATCAGACCTGGCATTCCTAGTTGATATAACTGTGCATCTGAATAATTTAAATCTGTCACTGCAGGGCAAAGGGCAGCTAATCGTTGACATGCAAGATCAGATCAAAGCTTTCATGGAAAAGTTACGTTTATTTGAGAGGCAGATGAGTAATGGACATTTAACATTCTTCAGTCGTCTTGCTTCTTTAGAACTACCTGAAGGTACTACTTTCGGCGATTACCAAGCAAAGTTAAAGCAGCTCATCATGTCCTTTGAAACACGATTCCGAGACCTCACTAGTTTGGAAATGGAACTTAAGGTGTTCAGCACTCCCTTTTCAATTTCCCCCGATGACTTGTCACCATCACTTCAATTGGAGATAATTGATTTGCAAAATTCAACTTTGTTGAAAGAGAGGTACTACAACACGTTGGGTTTGTCACGATGGCATCGTTCATTACAGCAAAAAACATTTCCCAAGCTTCACAACAATGCCGCTCAGATCATATGCATGTTTGGATCTACGTATTGTTGTGAGCAGCTTTTCTCAGTAATGAAAAGAGTAAAAAGTAAGGAACGATCATTTCTTCAGGATGCAACAATGAAGGCCATCCTCCGCATTAACGCTGCTAACACTTTGACGCCTGATATTTCAGATCTTGTAATGAAAAGAAAAGTCAAGCTACAGAGACCCAATAAAGTTAGTATGCAATTTCTTGTAAAACAGTTGTTTCTTATTTATTTCCTGAACATCGTATTTCCTGGTGTAGCATGTCACCACGTCTTAGCAGCTAAGACTATGAGGCTGTCGATCTTGTAAGACGCAGCCGGCACATCAAAACGCTCGCCTTGTCGCCTGCCTCAGCCAGCCGTGCCATGTGCCGGCCCACTTGACTGGTTACAGCGAGCGCTTCACGGCTCCCTGGAGCAGTGAGCGATCCGCGGCTCACAACTGAGCCGACGAGCTGGAACAGCCTGCTATAGAGGAATCTATTTGTAGTCCCCTTTTGAAAAATAGTGTGTACAGACATGTGTGTGATCCATATGTTGTTATGAAAAAATGTATATATTTAACTGTATATGTGTAATGTAAGCTAAATTTTCCTGACAATGTCCAAAAACTTTTTGTTGTAATGACCGACAGTAAATAAATAAATAAATAAATCTTTGTTAACAGTCAGCAGTGGGACCACGTGTCAAATGCTTTACGGAAATCTAGAAATACGGAAACTGCCTGTTGTCCTTCATCCATAGTTTGCAGTATATCTTGTGATAAAAAGGCAAGCTGAGTTTCACAAGAGCGAAGCTTTCTAAAATGGATGCTGATTCTTGGACACAAGCTTTTCAGCCTCTACGAAATTTATTATATTCGAACTCAGAATATGTTATAGAATTCTGAAGAAAACCAACGTTAAGGATATTGGTCTATAAGTTTGTGGGTCATTCTTTTATCTTTCTTAAATACATGAGTCACCTGCATTATAAAATGTCTGATAAACAGTAAAGTAAAATTTGAAAACAAGTTTCTCCTTCACAACTACTCCTATTCTATAGAAGAATTTCCATTATCGTAATGTGCAAAAGGTGGTGGGAAAGAAACTATCATTTCATATCTTAATACCTCCTTTTTTTTTTAAAAAAGGTGTTCAGCAATTACAATGTACAAATTAATTTGCAGTGTGAATGTAGAATGGCTTTGTTCATGTTGTTATGATTTATCACGCAAAATGATCCACTGAACAAGCTAACTACCTAATTAACAAATTAATGCTCATCCTTCCCGTCTTCCTGGATTCATATTTTTGTCTACTGGTCAAATACGACCAATTTTTTCAAATTAACCTGCTCTTTTGACAAATACTTACATTTATCCCAAAAATATGACTGCTGTCAACTTTGGAATTTTGTCAACTTATGTATTTTCTGATTATTATTCTTTCTGTCTTGAGTATTTTGTCTGTTTCTGCAGTGATATCTGTTTTGAAAATGGTTTAACTTCCTTATATTACACCTGGTTGTGTAACTATTTCCTAGCATCTTAATTTTCAGGTCACTGAGGTGCTTTTCAGTCTACTACTCAAATGCCACACATTGTGTTTTTGTCAGTTGATCTATTCTATCGTTCCTCATGACTCCTTTCGAAAAATGTGGATTTAGAGATGTGGTTATGCTGTCCGCACAGTACAAGAAGTCTCGGGCCTTTCCTACTGCTATGTTTCTATGGTGTCAGTATCAAAGGCATATCTTGGTATATTTATCCTCTTCCACTTGGGCATAATAGTATCTTAGTGTTGTCTTTGTTCACCTAGGTTATTGTCTGCTTGAGCAGGTCACAGAAGTTTTGCACCTCTTCTCTCGTCTATGTTGGAAATTTTCTCTCATTAATGAGGATACTGGTGATCATGAGTGCAAGCATTTTGTTCGCTGTTAAAGTTAATATTGCATTCTTAGTGCAATGGCTTGAAAATCAATTATTGAATCAATTGCTTTTATTTTTATTATAAAGCTGATTCCAAAAGGAGGGAACTGTTTTGTGACACATTGTGTGGGCTTTCAACTGTAAATTATATATATATTTGAGGCAGAGAACCATGAATGACAATGTCACCAATTTGATTAGGCTCGATCCTGTTCTTGTGTGATTGGTGGGTGTTTGGGTGACTGAAAATCCTCTGGGTCATTGCTGGCTACACACTTGATTTAGCTTGCTCCTACTTTCTTGTTGGGTAGGAAATTGGAATTATTTCCCCCATATGACCTTCCATATTTGAGTAATAAAAGCAATCAACCTTAATGTAACAAGCTCTTATTCACAACCGCAAATAAAGTTGTACCTATACAAATCTCAATGCGTAGCTTTACTTAAGCATGTAGAGGAGCTATGGCTCTAGTTTTAAGGAATAGTTGACTATGCAGTGGATACTGCTTAGAACAGTTCAAGATGGGAGAGACATATGGTATACAATCACTGTAAAGAAACTTCTACAGAAACAGATAGTACTGCATAATAGATGTACAACAAAGCATAAAGGCTATACATAGACACACACTAAATGCAACACATTTGGCTATTAAGAGAGCAATGCATGAGACCTCCCATGACTACTCTAGCAGAATTTTGTCAAACTATCTTCTCAAAACCAAATGAAATTCTGGTCACGTGTAAAGGCCACTAGTGCCAGCAAAGTTCATGTCCAGTCATTCGAAAATGAGACGAGCTGAAAATGAGGGTAGCAAAGCAAAAGCTGAAATGCTTAATTCTGTTTTCAAGTGTTACTTCACAAATAGAAACTCTGAATACCTGCCCCCAACTTTCTCCTCCATCCCAACCAGCACTGATGCCAAAAACATCAATCATGCGAAACCCAACTCACAGTTTTCTCACAACATACTGAACACTTTGCATCAAGGCTGTCACGCACATGCAGTATTTCTTGAGTTCCAGAAAGTATGTGACTCAGTATCACACCCACACACTATCAAATGTATGATCGTATGGAGTATTAATCAAAATTTGTGATTGGATTGATGATTTTTTTGGTTTGGAGGACACAACAGGTTACCTTCGGTAAAGTGTCATCATCAGATGTAGAAGTAACTTTGGGTGTGCCCCAGGGAATTATATTGGGACCCCTGTTGTTAACATTTTAAGCTAATGACCACGCAAAAAATATTAATAGCAAAATCAGATTTTTTGCAAATGATGCTGTTATCTATAATGAAGTACTGTCCTAAAGAAACTGTATATTCAGTCAGGTCTTTGTAATATTCAAAGTGGTGAAGAGAAAGGTAAAACTCTTTAAAATTCAGAAACATAAAATTGCAAACTTCACAGAACCAATCATGTTAGTGTGCCATGACAGTAATATCAATGTGAGACACATGGAGTCTATGAACTCGTACAAAGATCTGGGTGTAACACCTTATAGGGATGTGAAATGGAATGATCACATAGGCTCAGGTGCGGACAGGGCATGTGGTAGACTTCGGTTTACTAGTAGAATACTGGGGAAATGCGATCACTGTAAAAAGAAGATTGCTTACAAATCACTTGTGCAACCCATCATAGAAACGTCTGTAGGACCCAAATGAAATAGGATTAACAAAGGGGTATAATGAACACGTACAGAAAAGAGCAACATGAATTACAGCAAAGACTGAGGTGTTTAAACAACCATTTTTCCTGCACTCCATATGTGAATAGAACAGGGGAAAAAAACCTTACTGATACCGAGAAATGTACCCTCTGCCATGCATTCACAGTTGTTCACAAAGTATAGCAGTAGATGTTAACAAGCAAATAGTAGCACTCATGATGTGTCAGTACAACTTAATACTAGTGCACCCAGCACATCTTTTTTGAAAGATGAAAGATGAATTGGCAAGAGATGCAAACTCTTACTAAAAGCCTTTGATAGCCAAGTCAGATACTTCTGATGTCATAACAGATTAGTGTAAGAATTTCTGAAAAATTCAGACTGTCCTTAGAAGTTATGTCAACAAGAAAGGCATGGGGATCTCAGTTTCATGTCCTGTCAACACTGCAGTCATCACTTATCAGCTTTTTCTCAAGCGCTTTCTCTGCCAGTTCTGTAAAGCCAAGATACCCATAGGCTTCAGGTTGCTAAGTGTTTTGTGACTGGGCACTGCTGGTCTTTGTGACTCACACTTCAGCATGCAGTAGTGCAGCTATTACCAGGCCGTGTCACTTGTTTCATTTCAAAATGCCCGACAGAGCAGCTCCCAGTCTGCCACACAAGTTCTCTGTGTGTCAGTTTTGCTTTTGCAGATATTTGGCACACAGCACAGAGAGCCCGACAGAGCAGCTCCCAGTCTGCCACACAAGTTCTCTGTGTGTCAGTTTTGCTTTTGCAGATATTTGGCACACAGCACAGTGTTTTGCAGTCATAAGTCGGAATTTTTGGAACTTGTTCATATAAAGAAAAAAGTAACACAAATACTGTTTAGAATCAGAGGAAGTGTATACCATGTTAACAGCTTCCGGGTAGATGGCATCCGTGATGACACCCCTCTGCGAGCTCACGTACTCCACCATTTCGTGGAGTGCTGCCCTTTTCACTTCTTTCCATTTCAAGTCAGATAGTGGGTCCGACACAAAATCAAACAACACGCAGCACTGTCTGATTTTTTGTATGAACAGCTGTTCCCTCTCATTGGCAGGTGCATCTGTGAACAAGTAACAAGACAATCATATATGTGATATAAATTTTTGCACAAGGCATATCTGTGAAAGCAGATGATAAGTCACGCTTTTAATACCTCACTTCTGCTGTATAATTTCTACTAGGCTAGAACATTGAGAGTTGTGCTTCCACCAATTCAAAAAGATATTTTAGTCACATGCATGGCACACCAGTTAACTGTGTGTCGAAACATGCTTCGTTATGAGGATTTCTACCCTTAGACTAAGAAAAGCAATGTGGCTCAGCAGTCATGTACTGGTTACGGATCTGTAGGTCCATGGATTTTTTTTTCTGTTACTCACCACTTCTTCCACACCTGGCCAAGTTTGTTAACATGACAAGTATCAAGCTGTACCACGGTGTGGAGTCTGTGTTAAGCTTTATTTAATTTCCCCTGTAACTGGCTGGAGGAGAGTTCAACTGGCAGAGGAAGGGAAGGGCATGTGCTCTGCAACATGACTGTGTCTAGTAAAACCCTGTGGTTTATGGTAATTTTACCTTCAAGAACAATTATGCTACATGTGGTTTGTGACTGCTGTCTAAAACTAGGTGTATGCATCTAAGTGCACAAATAATTAAACTATTCAAACAGATCAATTAAAGGTTCATACACGAAGAGACCAAATGCAGGTAGACAATTATAAAAACAGCAAGAAACTGTGAAAGGAAAAGGGTTTGTTGCAGCCTGAACACGTATAATAATTATGTGTGAAGCAAATGTAAAGCTGAATTGCAAATATAAAGTTGAATTTAGTAGTGCTTTGAACAAATGAACATTTATTTTGCACTTTCTCCAATCCTAATTGCAGTTGTGAGTATGGTTCGCATGGAAAAAACCTAAACACTAATATCGTTATAACAGCTATAATCACATTTAAGCTGTTGAGACATTATTATTATAAGTGAAGCACATAGCTCCGTAAAAATTCTTAAATTTGTCATAGTAGCCACATTCTTGTGGGTATTTTAATACCACACTTGCAATAGAATCATAATCTGTCATACCTGTAGTACGGATTGTACAAGCTGTATCTTATGCCATAGATCTAATATTCCTAAAACTAACACTTTAGCAGGTCCAGTCGCACAAGTGTTATTACATAAATTTCATACAACAGTTAAATTCCATGTGTTATGCACAAATTTAGGTTGATCCAAAACATCTGGGCAGTCTAGAATCATATGTTGGACCCTCATACTCCCTTCACAGTGTGTCAGTCGTACTGTCAGGGTTGGTATGTCCAACACATTAACAGTTATGTTTGAAGGCTGAATCAGACAGCTCATCCACAAACCCATTTCCTAGAATGCCAGCACTGCTTTGTATCCAAGGGAACAAAATGATGGCACCTATTCTGTACAAGCCATGTAACAGCAGTTGTATGTCATATACTATGGGACATTTTCAAAGGCATGTTCTTACTCCCAGGGGAAGAAAATCATTGCTTATGAGAGGTTATCGAGTGGAGTTAATTTTCGGACAGGTGACAACATGAAATACAGTTATTAATTCTGCTGCATAAATACTACATTCACACAGTGTATAAGGGGGTTTGAGGAAACTATAATTGACTTATGAATACCTTTTCCTCTATCTTTGGGGCAATATCATACAATGTATGATGGCTGGCCACATTTCTTATTTTTTAAAACCATTTCTAAGCAGACACATTTTGAGGTTAAAGAAGAAGATTATATAACAAGGACTTTTGGCAGTTTAAATTTTTTACCCCTTATCAATAATAATTAATTGCAAGTTGTTGAGAGCATATCTTCAGTGGAAGAATACTGTCTCCATCAGGAAGCTGTCTATAGGCCACATATGGGATCATCATCATCATCATCATCATCATCATCATCATCATCATCATCATCATCATCATCATCATCATCATCTAAGACTGATTGTGCCTTTCAGCGGCCAGTCTGGAGCATAGCCCCCTTATAAAATTCCTCCATGTTCCCCTATTCAGTGCTAACATTGGTGCCCCTTCTGATGTTAAACCTATTACTTCAAAATCATTCCTAACCGAATCCAGGTACCTTCTCCTTGGTCTACCCCGACTCCGCCTACCCTCTACTGCTGAGCCCATGAGTCTCTTGGGTAACCTTGCTTCTCCCATTTCCCCACCATCTAAGCCTGTTTGCCCTTACTGCTACATCTATAGAGTTGATTCGCAGTTTTTCTTTGATTTCCTCATTGTGGACACCCTCCTGACATTGTTCCCATCTACTAGTACCTGCAATCATCCTAGCTACTTTCATATCCGTAACCTCAACCTTGTTGATAAGGTAACCTGAATCCACCCAGCTTTCGCTCCCATACAACAAAGTTGGTCGTGCACAGATAACTTAGTCTTGGTACTGACTTCCTTCTTGCAGAAGAGAGTAGATCGTAGCTGAGCGCTCACTGCATTAGCTTTGCTATACCTCGCTTCCATTTCTTTCACTATGTTGCAATCCTGTGAGAATATGCATCCTAAGTACTTGAAACCGACAACCTGTTCTAACTTTGTTCCTCCTATTTGGCACTCAATCCGTTTATATCTCTTTCCCACTGACATTACTTTCGTTTTGGAGATGCTAATCTTCATACCATAGTCCTTACATTTCTGATCTAGCTCCGAAATATTACTTTGCAAACTTTCAATCGAATCTGCCATCACAACTAAGTCATCCGCACATGCAAGACTGCTTATTTTGTGTTCACGTATCTTAATCTTACCCAGCTAGTCTATTGTTTTCAACATATGATCCATAAATAATATGAACAACAGTGGAGACAGGTTGCAGCCTTGTCTTACCCCTGAAACTACTCTGAACCATGAACTCAATTTACCGTCAACTCTAACTGCTGCCTGACTATCCACATAAAGACCTTTAATTTGCTTGCAAAAGTTTGCCTCCTATTCCATAATCTCGTAGAACAGACTGTAACTTCCTCCTAGGAACCTGGTCATATGCGTTTTCTAGATCTATAAAGCATAGATACAATTTCCTGTTCCACTCATAACACTTCTCCATTATTTGCCATAAGCTAAAGATCTGGTCCTGACAACCTCTGAGAGGCCTAAACCCACACTGATTTTCAGCCAATTGGTCCTCAACTAATACTCGCACTTTCCTTTCAACAATACCTGAGAAGGTTTTACCCACAATGCTGATTAAAGAGATACCTCTGTAGTTGTTACAATCTTTTCTGTTTACATGTTTAAAGATTGGTGTGTTTACTGCTTTTGTCCAGTCTGATGGAACCTGTCCGAACTCCCAGGCCATTTCAGTTATCCTATGTAGCCATTTAAGACCTGCCATTCCACTGCATTTGATGAGTTCTGACTTAAATTCTTCCACCCCAGCTGCTTTATTGCACTGCAATCTATTGACCATTTTCTCCACTTCCTCAAATGTGATCCTATTTCCATCATCATTCCTATCCCATTCTACCTCGAAATCTGAAACATTACTGACCGTATTTTCACCTATATTGAGCGACTCTTCAGAATATTCCCTCCATCTGCCCAAGGCATCCACAGGATTCACCAGCAGTTTTCCTGACCCGTGCAAAATACTTGTCATTTCCTTCTTACCTCCCTTTCGAAGACTTCTAATTACATTCCAGAATGGTTTTCCAGCAGCTTGTCCCATAGTCTCCAACCTGTTTCCAAAGTCTTCCCAAGATTTCTTCTTGGATGCTGCAATTATCTGTTTGGCTTTGTTTCTTTCTTCAACATAACTTTCTCTGTCTACCTGAGTTCTAGTATGTTGCCATTTTTCATGCCCCTTCTTTTCCCTTTTACAGGCTGCCTTGACTGTGTCATTCCACCAAGCTGTTTGCTTCATCCCACTTTTACACACTACTGTTCCAAGAGATTCTTTAACCACTTCTAGTACTGTGTCCCTGTACCTTGTCCATTCCTTTTCCAATGACTGTAATTGACTACATTCAACTAACTGGTACCTTTCTGAGATCGCTGTTATGTACTTGTGGCTGATTTCCTTATCCTGAAAGTTTCTCCACTCTTATCCTCCTACATATGGAGCTGACCTCCTGCACTTTCAGCCTCACAACCCGAATTTCACTGCAGATCAAATAATGATCAGTGTCATCAAAGGATCCCCTGAATACACATATGTCCCTCACAGCCTTCCTGAGTTCCTGATCTGTTATTATATAGTCAATGACAGATCCGGTTCCCATGCCTTACCAAGTATACTGGTGAATGTTCTTATGTTTAAAAAAGGAGTTTGTGATTACTAGTCCCATAGTGGCACAGAAATCCAAGAGCCGTTTCCCGTTCCCGTTCCCGTTGGCCTCCATATCCTCTCCCAAATTTACACATAACCTTTTCATACCTTTCTGTTCGATTTCCAATCCTGGCATTAAAATCACCCATGAGCAGAACACTGTCCTTGTCCTTTACTCTAACAACTACATCACTGAGTGCCTCATAAAAACTATCCATCTTATCTTGATCTGTCCCTTAACAATGCGAATATACTGACACACTCCTAATTTTCTTGCTAGACACTGTCAAATCTATCCACATCAGTCGTTCGTTTACATACCTTATTGCAACTACGCTGGGTAACAGCTAAACAAACTATCCACTACCAGCAATTTTTATAGAGTTACCAGCTTATTGGAAAATAATTGTCCTTACACTACAGACTTTTGCCAGGTTTTAAGGTGGTGGTTATCATACTTACTTTCTTCCCATTGGCTGAAAAAATTCCTTCTTGGCATCATCCTGTTAAATGTTGTTTGATTTCCCACTGTTACTGACATGATGAAGCATCTGGCAATGTACGGTCTGGTCTTGGTGACTTCTCCCTGTACTGCATTGTTAAATTCCCAAACAGTAAAAGGGGTATTGCATGTTTCAAGGTCCTTGGTGTAAAAGGGAGGATATTATGATCCTCTTAACTTCAATGCGACACACATAGAAGGGAATAGCCTATTGATGCTGACATTTCTGCACAATAGATCAACTGTAGTTGGATCAGTGTACAGTAATTCCTCAAGGGGTCCTGGCTGGAGAGGAATATCCATTTGCATGCCAAACTTAAACAGTTTGGCTATGTGCAGTCACTAAAGCAATGCACTGTTCGCAGCAGCGCAATCAGGTATTTTTCTCTCCTGCCGAGATCTGTTGTGCTGTATCAGTCAAGTCATACACTTTTTGTTATTTTATATAGTTTTTACACTGTATGAAATGGATACTGACTATGCTTTTTATGTGCAGATACAAGGAAAATTGGCCACTGCCCAGAAACAGATAAGCTGCATTGACCAAGGTTGACAGACTTCAGGCTAATGCTTTTAACGAGCAGTGACCGCGGGACAAAACTTGCGACATCCCTGCAGCTATTGGATGGAATTCCTGGAAACCCCATAGCCATTGTTTCTTTTGATGTGCAACATCTGACAGGTCTGCCTTCATTCAAGACCGAGTGGCACAAAGTGGTGGGTTCACACATTTTTTGGTGGAAGGTAAAAGTGGCAACTGGCCACACAACTAGTTTCTTGCACTTATCACACCTGATGGATGCCGGCGATAAATTTTCCCGCCAAGCCAGGACAAGTGCAGAGGGTGGATATGGATGGCCATGTAAGGCAAGTATGAGAGCACCTCAGAGAAATAGATAGATCGGGAAAGGAGGCCAGTATCCACTCAATATATGTGCTGGGAAGTCTCATGCGAGATGCTCTACCAGCAGCTACTGAATGCTCTGGATGGAACTGGTTGTGGATAGTGGGTCGTGTTGGCACAAACGATGCTTTTTGTCTGCCTTCCAAGGCACCCCTTGATTCCTTTATGTGAAAGGCTTGTTTAATTAAGGCAAGTAGCTTTGCAAGCTGAGTGCAAGCATGACTCACCATTTGCAGCATCATATACCCAGAGCGATCATGTTGCTCTGATCTGGAGTCAAGAAGAAGATCTAAACCAAAAGCGCACAATTCTGCGGCAATGTCAGGTGCAAATTAGTTGACCTTTGCGAGTAGCGAAGGGTCCTCCTGGTGTGCACTACACAAATAATGCACATATTGCGTGTACATAGGCTTTTTTCTAGGTTCGAAGAACCCCTCTTTGGGATCAGTGGTGAAAATCAAAGAAAGACTAACCATGTCAATCTCTGAGAACAATTTTCTAGACAGGTCAGAAACAGCCAGTCAGTATACCAGTAACTGCAGGACATATGGTAAAGTTCCAGTACCTGTATTACTTATTAAAGATAACAATACCCATACAGCTTTAGGAATATGAAGTTGGTTGTATTTGTAAGTTAACAGCAATGAAATCCTTAATTCAGATTTGCGTATATATTGCAAGGATAGAGTTGGAGCTTCCTACAACTTCTTCACAGATAAGACCCAAGAAAAAACACCTACTGGGGACTCTGAACATCAACACACTTAAGAAAGATATTATAATTAAATGTTTCTCCAAGATATTTAAGTCTCTTTAATATCTCTGTTAATGATCGAAACAGACAAAATGAATTAAAATTTGTGCTGCAGCCGGGACTCGAACCCGGGTCGTCTTGCTTGCTAGGCAGATATGCTAGCCATTACACCACAGTACGATAGCATTGCTGCACGAACTACCTAAGCTATAAGATCACCAACAGCACAGGGACATCCCATTACGTCCCATGCTGGGGTGCTTGCCAATATCAGAGAGCCCTGGCAGTAGTCACAATATGTAAGGGAAAAATAAAGTTTGTGTTGGGGAGAGCACTTAGCTTAGGTAGTTCGTGCAGCAATGCTGATCATCATACAATTGTGTAATGATTAGTATTTCTGCCTAGCAGGTTCGAGTCCGACCGCAGCACAAATTTTATTTCATTTCGTCTGTTTCGATCATTACTGGACACTTCTGAAAGTTGGAAAACTAAAACACCTAACGGACACTCTTCAATCAACTCAACATACTTATATTAGCATCTTGATGAAAATGCATTTGAGTCAGTTGAATACAGGATCTACACAGGAAAACCAGCCATTAAAAATTTCCATTATACGACTATATTAGGGACAGTATTTACAGTTAAAAAAAAACTTACAGGGTCAATAACTAATTTTCAACTTTAAGAAGGTCTACGACTGAATTGACAGACAAACACTATTCCACATACTTTATGAACCAGGGATAGACAAAAATACCAGAAGACTTGTTGAATAAATGCTGACAAACACAACATCAATTAGTGTAATAGGGCATTTCTGTTCACTATAAATATAAATAATCCAGTGAACAACTTCGAAGCTCCACGAGGCTGTTCGCAGATGGTGATGGAGTCCATAACAAGGTAACAATAGCATAAGACTGTAGCAAATTTCAGGAAGGCCTGGGGAGGATTGGCGATTGGTGCAGCGACTGCCAGTTCACCATGAACTTAACCAAATGTATTATATTGGAACAACCGAAATAAAACGTTCAAATGTACCTACGTCCTGTATTTTAATTTAAAAACCTACCTGTTACCAACTGTCCGTCTAAAATTGTAAACCATATGTTTGTGACTATTACAGCGCCATCTATCACAAAGCAAAGAAAGTGGTCCAACTAAAACATTCATATTTCTTTACGTGTTACACGAATATGTAATAAAAAATGGGGGTTCCTATTTTTTTTAATGCAGTTGATATCAGTTTCACCTATGGCAGCGTCATCTAGCAGGCCAACCATAGTGCCATCTGGTTTTCCCCTTCAAGCTAGACGAGTTTTGTTCTTTGTAGTTTTTTTTGTTTGATGCTTATTTTGTGAGAGATTTGGCCTGGCCACTATCAATGGACTACCTTGTACATTGCACATACGTAGGTGAAGAAATATACTACTGTACAATTAAACTATTGGTGGCAAATCACTCAACAAAGTAACTGTTGATAAAATACCTAGGAGCAACCTGAAGTGGAATGAACACGCAAAACAAATTGCAGGAGAAGCAGACTTCAGGCTGAGATTGATAGGAGAAATCTTAAGGAAATTGAAGTCATTCAACAAAACATTACAAAACAAATTTTTGACTGATTCTTGAGTATTTGGTTGTAAGTGTGGGACGCCTTACAGGACGCTATAAATAGAAGAGAGGTGCAAGACCAATGAAGAACAGCATGAAACTTCCTGGCGGATTAAACCTGTGAGCAGGACCAAGACTTGAACTTGGGACCTCTGCTTTTCACAGGCAAGTGCTCTACAGACTGAGCACTCAACCACAAAAGGCAAAGACCTTGAGTTTGAGTCCCAATCCAGCACACCATTTTAACATGCCGAAGTTTCATATCGGCGTACACTTTGCTGCAGAGTGAAAATTTCATTCGAGACTGGCAGGTTTTGTAACTAGATAGTTCAGTATGCATAGGAGCAGGAGTGGTAGACGATACAAGAGAGTTTGCATTCACCACAGACAGGTATACCACTAAACTCAGAGGGTACATTCCGGGAAGAGACATGCACGTCTCGCAAAGTGAGCAAAATGTAAAAATCTAAAACAGTAGACCCAGGACAGAAGTTTACTGAGAATCATTCTTTCCACGCGCCTTTGCAAATGGAACAGGGAAGAGGGAAGTGGAAAATCATAGTGCTCCCACAAGTACCCTCTGCCTCATTTCAACAGGTGGCTCACGGTGTGTCGACATATATGTACACAAGGAAACACTTATAATTTGCATGGTGCATTATACAGAGAGCCTCCCTTGTGGTGCTTAGATGTGGTTGAACAGGATATTGACAAGTATACCTGCCTTCATATTCCCACGCAGTCCAACATCGAGCCACTGCCACATCTGAATGCACCACAAATCTGGATTCCCCCCCCCCCCCCCCACACACACACACAAACACACACACACACACACACAAACACACACACACACACACAAACACACACACACACACACAAACACACACACACACACACAAACACACACACACACACACAAACACACACACACACACACACAAACACACACACACACACACAAACACACACACACACACACAAACACACACACACACACACAAACACACACACACACACACAAACACACACACACACACACAAACACACACACACACACACAAACACACACACACACACACAAACACACACACACACACACAAACACAAACACACACACAAACACACACACAAACACACACACAAACACACACACAAACACACACACAAACACACACACAAACACACACAAACACACACAAACACACACAAACACACACAAACACACACAAACACACACAAACACACACAAACACACACAAACACACACACCTCATTTTCAAGTCCTTCACAGCAACTGTTCATCATCTGATACTGTGCAGACCCTACCAAGTCTGGTAACAACATAAATACCACGACTGCAGTCTCGTGGCTGTTTTCTACCTGGAACTCTTATCATTTACATATCAGCCTACCGTGTGTATGTGTACAAAGGTAAACTGACATCAGACCACATACTCTGAGCTCTTCACTTTTTTTCGTCAGTCAATGCTACATTGCTGTAGTACAGTATGAAAGG
This sequence comes from Schistocerca gregaria, assembly GCF_023897955.1. Taxonomy (NCBI): domain Eukaryota; kingdom Metazoa; phylum Arthropoda; class Insecta; order Orthoptera; family Acrididae; genus Schistocerca; species Schistocerca gregaria. Next base: position 11,714,743 of record NC_064920.1, read on the forward strand.
TTAACTGAAAGAAATATGCCACGAGACAAACAGAAATGACAATTTTAATCTAAGACAATAATTACACTAATGTCACCACGATATATGGTGGTCTTCTGGACATTAAAAAATGCAGGACACAGTTCTTAACAGGGCACGTGATCAACACAGACTGCACGCATGTTGTATAATGAGCTCCCCCGGCGGCAACAAGGTCTGCAAGGAGTTCTCGTTGCAGGCTGTTTCATTGCTCCACCAGCCCAGCTGAGAAATGCTTGATGGGCACTGATGCATGTCGATGTGCTGCAACAAATGCCACCAATGCATCCCACATGTGCTCAATGTGGTTTTAAGTCAGGGGAACAGGCAGGCCAGTCCAATAATTGAATATCTATTCATTCCTACAGCTCCTCCACCTGTGCTGTTCAAGAGGTTGTGCACTGTCACCTCCTGTGAAAAATGCACACGAGAAAGGAGTACAGCGTCACAGTAATGTCAATCGGTAACTGTACCGTATTCGACCATTCGGAAGTCAGTATACCCGTACGATCTCGTGCCTCCACTCGCCACAATACTTGGACAACCAAAATGATCAGAAAGACCCAGCAGATTAAAACCGTGTGCCAGACCGAGTCTCGAACTTGTGACACTCGCCATTCGAGGGCAAAAGCTCTACGGACTGAGCTACCTGAGCATGACTTACGATCGTCTCTCACAGCTGTACTTGAGTCGGTATTTCATCTCAAATCTTCATTCTGGAAATGATTAGGTTTGATAATGTTCCTGAGTGTAGGGCATGTTCCCACCTCTCCCATATGAGGGTATGCCTGGAGTCACTACACTGAGCAATACCAAAATCCTAGGCTACATTCTTCACACTTTGTCCTCCTTCCAGTTTCTCGACAACTCTTCCCCATACAAAGTCGTACGAGTGTCGTTTCTGGGCCGTGTCATAACGAAGACCACACACAGTGCACCAGAACTGCTCATCTAGTGATGACACGAAGTCTTTCCCCATTCCTTCCACTGTCTCGTGTTGCGAGGCACTGACATCGTGTCATGTGACATCCAGCTGTCTGTTGGAGACTGGCAGAACTAGGACAAAATTCTCCCCCATTTTTGCTCACTTTCATCGAATTGTTAACACATTATGCTGCTGTACCTATCTGTGCTTAAGTTTGTAGAGGAATACTATTTCAATGGTAGCTAAGAGTAGCCTAGTTTTAGGCAGGGCATAGTACCTCCCATATACACTGTGTAGGTGTCAAAGTTATTGTCGGTCAGAAGTAGCTGCAACCAGTGGAAACTGGCTGCCTGGCAACTGTAGAACGGTCTGCATGTTTGAGATCCCGGAGGAGGAAGACTACTGCAGGTGGCACTCTCGTCCAGCTGGTAGCCGACAGGAAGAAACAGACACCAGCAGAGGTGACGTCATTTGTCCGTACTCTGTGCTTGGAAAGAACATGCTGTGTACGAGATAAATATTTTGTATTCAATCTTACACGCATTTCACAGACATTAAGACATCGACCATGTGTGAAGATATTGAATTCGTGGTGTAAAAAAGATGCGATGCAGAGAAATGGACTGCTAAGTCGACAATTATCTGAGCAGAAATGAGTTACATTAATTTAGTACAAACAACTGGAATTTATTTTCATCTATATTAAACATAAGAAATGTAGAAAATTTAATTTCTTTGTAACTGCAACAGCTCACGATTGTAATCTTAGTGTAGAATGAGTAATGGAATTAAAGTCGTATTACTACTTTTGCACATTTTAACAGGCTTCATCTGCCTGTTGTGTCTGTCATCCGCACTGGACTTCCAGTTGGAATTGAAAACATTAAATAGCACACGGAACTTTGATAACTTGCTTTGCAACTAAGCAAATATAAACTCTTGTTCAGTCAGATCGTTAGGAGGCAGTTGAACATGAAAGTTTGACATCAGTAGCATAAAAAGGATTAGGAAGCTTTTGTTTTTTCCAGACAACGTCTGCACACTGAGACGTCACAAAAAACTAGGGCAGATGTGTCCATCTTACATCACCACCTAAAATTGTGTGCTTGTTTGAAGAATGCGTATCTCCTCATTTAAGATAAATCCTGCTGTGGGTGGTCCATATCATCAGACCTGGCAACAAATGATCCTGTCCATAAGCCAATTGTTCAGGATAACCTAATGTCCACCAGAATGACACTTGCAACACTGGATGTCTCCTGCAAGCAAATATGTTTCATTATTAACAATATCTTACACACGAGGAAACTTCCACCTAAATGGATGTAGGAATGTGCAAACAGGAAACACATACAGGTACCAGTTGAGACATCCAGAGCTGTTTCGACCCATTTTGCTGTTGCAATGGGGTGTTTAGGTAGGTTAATGACTGTGGGCAAAACCTGGCTCCACATTTGTGATACTGAAACTAAGATACTGTCAAAACAATGGTGCCACAGTGCTACCCACAAGCAAAGACATTCGACACTGGTAAATCTAGCAGAAATGATTTGTCGGGTCCATTTTCTGAGAGAAAGAAAGAATTCTGTCGGTGGGCCATCGACAGGAGGCCTGCAGCATAACCAGAAACTATTACACCGACCTCCTCGACGAACTGAAGGATCCGATTGAGACCAGGCATCACGGGAAGTAGATGGAAGGGATCTACCGTAAAAGGACGACACGCTCTCGCACACGTTCAGAGCTGCGATGCCGAACTGAAGATCTTGCGTTTCTAATTGGTGTACCATGCACCACTGTATACTCGTATTGGCTCCTTCGGCCTTCCAACTGTTTACTAACCTAAATAAACAACTGCAGATGACATTTTGACAACAGTGGAGATGTCAAACATGCTACTGGTAGCCAGGTTGACTACTTATTAAACAATTTTTTTTAAGAGCATTAGGCAGGGCAAGAGTGTGTCGAATAAATGTGTAGCATCAAAACTCAACCGGCCACAGTGGCCGTGCGGTTATGGTGCTACAGTATGGAACCGAACGACCGCTACGGTCGCAGGTTCGAATCCTGCCTCGGGCACGGACGTGTGTGATGTCCTTAGGTTGGTTAGGTTTAATTATTTCTAAGTTCTAGGGGACTGATGACCTCAGAAGTTAAGTCGCACGGTGCTCAGAGCCATTCGAACTGTCAAAACTCAGACTATTGTTTGTGCATAAAGCCACGAACTAGACAAACAATTTCAGAAAAAACTTCATAACATTTTACATTCGACGTTCACACAGTTTTCCGTTTCTCGAAAGCTTCGCTCGCTACTGCCCGTCACAGAGTGAACACTTTTTTGAGGGACCGTGAACTGTGTTCGACCGGTCTTGCAAGCTCTTTATCTGCTCTGGAAAAATTACAATGTCACTGGCTAGCAAAGTCTTTATTTTCTCTCTTCCAAATCTGTTTTCAAATTTCTCCCTAGTTTCCTTCACTGCTCGGTCAATGTACAGATTGAGTAACGATTGGAAGAGGGAGAGGGAGATAGGAAGATGGGGGAGGGGGAGGAGAGGAGAGGAAAGGGAGGCATAGACGGAAGGAGGGGGGTTGCTGTATAGGAGAGACTGATAGCTCGGTAAGAAGCGGGCAGGGAGGAATATTGGCAAAGGGAGGAAAAGCGAAATGGCAACAAAAGGTCAAGGAATGCACTGGTAAAGCAATATTAGAACAAAAATATCTCTGTCGGTGTGTATGGCAGAGTAGTAGCGTAGCGCACACGAGCCACGGAGTGGGGTAGGTGAGGGGAGAGGAGAGGAGAGGAGAGGAGAGGAGAGGAGAGGAGAGCCAGCATCCCAGCACGCACTATCGACCGGGCGGCGGGCGCACCTGTTCCTGGGCGCGCATCGATTGGCCGGCGGAGTTACCTAGCAGCGGGGGCAGCTGCCTGGGCATCGCCTGCCCGTAGCCCAGCACGTCGGCGGCGGAGCGCGCCTCGCCCGCCTCGGCCATGGCGCCCCCGCCGGGCAGCCCGACGCCGCCGCCGCCGTCCCCCCCTCCGACCGCCCCCGGGTCGGCCGCCGCCACCAGATCTAGGCCGCTGTGGAAGCTGGGGCTTTTGGGCAGGCCGAGCGCCGACGTCGAGTTGTCGCGGTAGAACATGGCCCTGGTGCCGGGGCCGCCCTCACTGTGCACCATCGCACCATCCAGTCGCCGTGGTCGCGGCCGCGGATCGATGGCCCCGCCGTCTTCCCGGCCTCCGCCCTGCTGCTGCTGCTACCGCCGCATGTCGCCGGCAGCCTGTGCCCGTGCCGACGCCAGAGCCGCCGCCTCGCAGCCGTGACGCACAGATAGGCTGAACGACGTAGTCTCGGCACTGCACTGAACTGAACGTCACGTTCCACACCGCTCGCACTCGCGACCGCGGTCGACACCTTACTGCTCTGCACTGGTCGCTGGCGGGGTAGTTCCCCCGGTAGCCGCTGCGCGGCGCTACTGCGCGAGGACACTGAGCACAGCGCTCCGGGCGGCACGCTCGTCAACGACCTCCAGACACCTGTCAGTTTATTATTGCGCACGTGCCGCTGTAACATTCGCAACTTCCGTTAAAGAACGAAAAAAACGGTGACATTTGATGTTTGCTTCTCCTCTGTTGTGTCGCGTTTCCAAAAACAGATATTACAAGATCGACATCGTGCCAGAAATCCGTGTAGATTGAAAAAGAACGTGACCGTGACAGTTGCGTCCCGCCTTAAGACTGTTCACGTTAAGATTTGCCCACACGATGCCTCTTTTCCCGAGAGAAATCACTGAAACAAGGGAACAAACGCACGAAAAATAGCTGCAAGAACGCACGCGTTTTCGTATCCAAACGTTGCCTCATTGTGCAGCAAGCAGTTTGCTATGCACTGATTTCCTTGCAAGGCAATTTGTGCTGCGTTCATTATGATGAAAGACGACAGAAGAAGCAAAGGAGGCGACTATGGGTAAACCAGAACCTCAGCAATAATCTCCAACATAATCACTCGCCAGTACACAAAACACTGTTCTGACCACGACGGATGCCTGCCCAGGTGCCGCTTGTGCTCAAACGACGACGCAAACTGCGGGCTCGGCTAGCATCTGTAGTTTCTCACCGTGTTCCCATATTTGTGTCCCACCCCTGCAATACTCCTGTCTGTGAAGATACACCGGAGGAAGGTTCTTGGTCGTCGTATGAAGCTTAATTATCAACAGGTCAAGTTTATTTCTTTTTGTACAAAGTTATTTACCCAACTTCAATCGGAAGACATTATATATAGCTTAACATCGCCGTACTCGACAAATTCGGCGATTCCATAAACCCCACAATCCACTAAAACGCAAGTTGTGTTTCACAATTTTGAATTTTTGATTCCGCCATGTCCATTTCAGTTTCTACGAGCTGAGACACTTGGCACAACGTATCTAATGTTTGGCGCGTTTGTCACCGAAACCATCACTGAGCGCTAGTAGGTTGGAGGCGCGTGCGTATGAAAGCCATATCGGTATCACTATCACATTTCTTTGTCAAAATTAATATGTCAAATATCTATGTTCAAAGAAATTGGATGGTGCAATACGGAAGTTTGTCAAATCTCGGCTATCGTCAAATAAATCTAGGGCATCGTCTTCTGTTCACTGCGACCGCTGGAGTCGCTACAGCTATTTGACGCCTATGTAGTGTGTTTTGTTAACATGGCTTCTAAGCTGGTGCGCTCCTTCGCCTTTATTTTTATCTTTTTCAATAAACTTTATGGGGTGGGGGTCTGGGGGGAGAGAGCAAGGGACGAAGTACATGCTATTAATTGTGTGTTGATGGGCAGGTGGAATATGCTGCAAGCGACTTCACCGCCACAGCCATCCACTTTTAAATCTGGAAACATCCAGCAGCTTTTCAGCAAGCCGGAATAGATGGTTCAAATGGCTCTGAGCACTATGGGACTCAACTGCTGTGGTTATCAGTCCCCTAGAACTTAGAACTACTTAAACCTAACTAATCTAAGGACATCACACACATCCACGCCCGAGGCAGGATTCGAACCTGCGACCGTAGCAGTCGCACGGTTCCGGACTGCGCGCCTAGAACCGCGAGACCACCTCGGCCGGCCCGGAATAGAGGATGCGGTCACACACTAAAGTAAAAAAAAAATCTAAGTTTTCCATTCTACTTTATTTTTGAATTCTGGATGCCACAACTTAAAAAGCGCTTCGTCTGTTTCGTATTTTTTATTAATTTTGTAGTTGTTAGTTAGAACACTAATTCCATTAATTAAATTATAAGAAGGAAACATAGGTATTACTGCCCGTATAGTGAACAGAACATTTGTTTAGCTTCTCATATTCCCCTTCCATGCCTTCACACGTTTCTGCAATTATTTTGATTAATGTGCATGCAATATTCGAGTGCTGCGTTATATATCAGAGTAGTTCTCTCCTGTATCAAGAAATCCCAGTGTCAAAGTTTGCCTGTCTTCTGCACAAATGACAATTCTCAACAGAGTAGTCTGTAATACGAGAAGCCGCTTTACTGATCACTGAAATACACTCATCCATTCGTGATTTATTGATGCCCTCCACTTGCAGCTGTCGTATGAAGTTTTGCTGAATGATTTCATCATCTAGACTTAATACCTATGGCTTCATACAAGTTGTCTCCATTTTTCCGCCACTTTTCTTCCAAATGTAGTGCTAGCAACTGCACAGCATAGTAAGAAGTTGTTGCCCGCCATCTTTAAATTTGAATTGACGAAAAATATGACGGCAGTGTAATGCGCCTTTTAAGCGCCACGTCAAAGATCTTTGTCAAAGAAGTAGTGTGATACCGGCCCCGGTCGCGGGGACGGCGATCGCTGGAGAGAGCGGCAGCGCGGCCGAGGGGGGAGGGAGCTCTGGAAGGCATGGCGGTAAGAACCGTTGTGTCACTCGGCGAGCTTGTCCCTGTGACGAAGTCCTGTATTCGATCACTATTACGTGAGAATGCACAATATCCGACAGTTCGGATGTCCGCGAGGGCAAATACTGTTTGAAGCGTTTTGTTATTCTCGAACTTCCAGGTGTTCCAAAGTCCACACCCTGACTGATACGGGCACTATTCACATGCAGCGCTTCTTCCTCTGACGAGCAATAACAAGTGATACACAATTGTCATTATTTTCGAAAAGAAATCCTCGTTCATCAATCTCTTGTTCTGGATAGGTGTAATCTCTTTTCTTGTTACAAACTTGTCGCTTATGTAATTTGTTGTTGGGCGTTAAATACATCGCAAGTTGTATGGGTGTAGCACACTGCTGGGGACAGTAGCGACCGATCGTTCCAAGCCCCCCCCCCCCCCCCCAATCACAAAGGGTCAAATTGATGCAAATGTGTGTTGTCCTTTTGGCCGTTTTATCGTTTATTTTATTTTACTGTGACTCTGCAGATGAGCTAATGGTTTGGAAATCACGTCAGATCAAATATGGGCCAGTTCCAGCTTATTTTGTGTCTATTGAAATTTGTTTAACATTTGATGGGGCTAGTGACTAGCATCGATTTGCTGTTCATTCTGCCTTAATTGTTTTTCATCACCAATCATTAGAAGCGGCTAGTGACCACTTATTCTTTCTAAATTGAGAATTGTTTAATATTTAAAGGTACGAGGGCCCGACAACTGTATTGAAATTTTCTGAACATTTTGCAAGCACTATAATCCGTTTAACTTACTTTTGACGTTTTTAGGGGCTCGTTACCGACCTTTATTGATTACATTTACTGTCTTGACTTTAAATGTAAGGAAAAGCCAATAGTTGTACCTTGTCTTATGTAATCTTACTGTTGTCAAAAAAAAAAAAAAAAAAATGGTTCAAATGGCTCTGAGCACTATGGGACTCAACTACTGTGGTCATCAGTCCCCTAGAACTTAGAACTACTTAAACCTAACTAACCTAAGGACAGGACACACATCCATGCCCGAGGCAGGATTCGAACCTGCGAACGGAGCGGTCGCGCGGCTCCAGACTGTAGCGCCTAGAACCGCTCGGCCACTCGGCCATTCTGGCCGGCCTTACTGTTATCGCCTGTGTGAATTAAGTAAACGAACTCCAAGAGCCTTTGAACATTAATCGTCAGTATTTTAAAGAGCTCAAGTCGTATGTTTACTAACTGTGGAAGTTGTACACGGCCCGAGTACCAATGCCCGCTTTCTTTGTTTAATAAGATCAGTTCCCAGACTGTAGACCACATCAGGATCGCTATATCCTAGCTATCACGTTCCAAAAAATAAATGCACTGTTATGCGTTTCACGAGGACGTTTAGAAAGTAAATATACTGGATTTTCACTTTTTTTCTTTTTTTTGTAGAAAAAGTATTCCAAAAAATTACAGCACATTGCTGATACACTTGCTGGCTATTTTTGAACCTAGTCGCCATGTGGCGAGGTGTGGTGAGCTATGGCGCGTGCTTCTTTATGCCCTCCTCAATGAACTCAGGCGTGTAGTGAGCCACCCACACTTCGCCTACAGTCAGTCATTAGAGCTCAAAAAACCACAGCCTTCTTCCAGTTCCAGTCACTCAATAACCGGCGGATATTACAAGCTCGACTTTACATCATCTGCAAAATAATAAAAAGTATCGAATAAATAATTTGATACACAAAGTTTCCATGTACGCCTTGAAATCCCTTCCCGAAAACACATTTTCCATCCCACATTTTTCTTTGCCTTTTCTTTTCACGCCTTTATGAAAATATTAATAAATACAATATACTGAACATCACTTCAGTTTATTTGCAATGTAAGTAAACTAACAGAAAATAAAAAAAAAATTACGCATAGACTCGAGCACCGCGACCCTCAAATCTCAGTCTCTTCCCGCTGCGCCAACAGCTACCTCGAGAAACTTCAGTGGCTCATGCGTCGATAAAAATGCTTTCTTTTTTCCTAAACGTTTGGTCATGCGGTGCTTTCACTTCCGTTCATTTCATTTATGATCAAGCCCGGAACATACCATAAATTTTGAGAAAACGCTGATGACGAATTGGTGCGGTCTCCGTGTCGGCTTCATTACAGTTAGTAAGGACCGAAACTATATTGATAAAAATGCTCTTTACAAAGTTCTATAGTACCTTCTGTACACTACCAGGAAATAAAAGTTCAGGAAAAGTTTCGTACAACACCTTGAACTCTGAAATAGTATTTCATTGGTCCATAAAATTTAGAGAACGCAGTACACATCGTAATTTTCTGTCGTTCTACACATTTTGGTTTTTAAATGTTCGCACAGTACGCAATCTGTCGCTTTATTTTCGTTTTTCTTTCGAAATGCGTAAAAAAGGACTGACTCCCTCCCTAGCGGATCGTCGCTGTTTCACTCGGTAAAAAACTTTTCATAAAAGTTTAAGGACACCTATTTATGCTGTGAATTATGCGCAATGGCGTTGCTCGCTGTCGACGCACTTTAGAAGCCGAATACTTCGCATTAACGCCAGTCGCCGTCAGACAACTGGGACGCGCCGCGCCGGCTGTCTCCCCACCGTGAACCATTGTCGCAGAGAGACTGGGACGTGACAACCGGGATCAGCGCCCATTTCAAATACAACCCAGTAGTTTATAACGTTGCAAATTTTAATTGGCCAGTAAACGACCTTAACGGACCAAGTTTTTTTTCCATTTCAAGTTTAATTTAACACTTTCTACTTCTCAGTCTAATCGTCATATATAATTGCAATAAAAATACAATTATGTAGTTCGTTCGCTTCATGTCTTTTATTACAGTCATTTAGGCCTATGTAAGAGGAAACAAGCTGTCAGCTATTTCCAAAAGTGTAAGCGGCCAATTGCATAAGCCATTCGTCTCAAATATTTCTGAACCCGTTAAGGCACACACGAATTCTGACGATAGAAATAACGACATGACGTAAATGAAACACTTATTATAGGTTATCTGTCTTGAGCTGACTAATCGAACTAAAAAGAATTACACCAGACGCGTTTCGCGTTTATTTAAAAAGCGTCTCCTGTGGTATTTGTGTTTCTTTACACAATCTGCTCCTTCCCTTCTTGCTAGCAGTGGCTCGTGTCGACAGACTTCATGTCACATCTGCACTCGGCAGTTTTTGACGGAGATTATGATGAAAAACAGGGTTTGTGCACAAAAGAGTAGGGAATGACATCGTACATCGAAATGCTGAATAAAATCAACTTATTGAACGCATTTCGTAGTTACCAACGCTTTGGCGATTCGGCCAGTTTTAGGGTATGCGTGGCCTAAGTAGGCAGTGGTGGTCTAAAAAGTTCTATTGTCGACAGACTTCTTATTCGTAAGAGACAAACTCAAGTTTTTGATACTACAAGTCCTGAGTTTCAAACTAATGTGTGCGAAAGTTGTGGCTCTCTCTAAGATTTACGAGAACATGCTGAACGTTATAAACACAGTGACGAATGTTTCCGATGTGAATGCAATTTGCATAAATATTATGTGCCTGTTTTTTCTCAACAAGAGGACAAAATCTACAGATTATGTATGTGTGGTGGTGGTGGTTTGTGGGTTAGGACACTACGCGTGGTTCCAGCGCCCATAAATGTATGACTATTGCAGTCGATAAGGAAAACAAATTGCATTTGTTCGAAATACACGATGTATTTCGAACTCAGGGGGGCTCATTTTCATTTTCGGGTGGTTGATCAGCCTACAGGACTTATTTCTTTTAAGAAAGGTTACTACTAGTCTGTTTCCACCAGCGCTTAAATAGTTTTTAAGTACAGTAATATGCTATTCTTTGACTTGCCAAGACATCAAACAATTTTAACTAATAGCGGTGCTATAGTAGTACTTTATTAATCTGTTCTTATGACTACCAGTTCATTTGGACACCATGACCATTTTCGAGCTACATGCAATACATACAGATATTTGTACAAGATTTTCTACTTTTCATTAGTTATAAATTACTTCATAATTTTTACGTTTCAATTTGGAATTACTTACGTTGTGTTGTTAGGACATCGTTATAGCTGGTATGTCAATAAGCTGATGGGGTTTTATTAATCTACAGCTGCTGAGCACCGACTTTGAGGTACTCTATTCGTTTTTAAAAACTGACAGCTTCTATTGACACCTTGCTAACAACCTGCTGTGGTTACATTTCTGCTATATTAATCTATGTATCTGTGTGATACCTAAACATGGTCCCAACAGTGTCCACCTGCAACTTTCAAAGGATATTCTTTGCTAAGATCTGACAGATTGGATGGTGAAGGCCGTGTGGCTATTTGGTTTATAAACCACTAAGAAATAAAATAGAAGCTGAAGCTTTCGTTTGATTTGTGGGGCGCTCAACTGCGAGGTCATCAGCGCCCGTACAAAGTCCCAATTTTTACACAATCCATTCTATCCACTGTCACAGATGATGATGATGACGACGACGACGATGATGATGCCAACACAAACACGCAGTCCGCGGGCAGAGAAAATCCGCAACCCGGCCGGAAATCGAACCCCGAACCTCCGTGATCCAGAGAGAGAGCAACGCCAGCCTCTACACCACGAGCCGCGGACGTATAAGGTCTTCCGTAAGATATAACAGTCATTACATCTGACAATTCAATCTCAAACTGCGCTGGAGTTGGGGCAGTGATTACACAGCTAGAGAATGTACCAACTTACCGATAGCGATAAAAGATAATCAGCTAATTGTTATTGTGATTGCTCACCCACTTTAATACCTCATCGCTTTAAAACAATTGTTACATTTCATCGTTTTAAAAGACAGTAAGCAGTGAACATTAAACTATGTTCTCATAGCACTGCCAACATTTCCAACTAGGCACTTTCAATCGACCCACTAGGTTCAGACCATCTACCAACATTGTTAACAATCAAAAACAATTACACAGAGCACCACGATGTGAATTGACTATCAAATGGCTCTGAGCACTATGCGACTTAACTTCTGAGGTCATCAGTCGCCTAGAACTTAGAACTAATCAAACCTAAGTAACATAATGACATCACACACATCCATGCCCGAGACAGGATTCGAACCTGCGATGGGAGCGGTCGCTCGGCTCCAGACTGTAGCGCCTAGAACCCCAAGGGCCACTCCGGCCGGCGCATGGACTATCAAAAAAGCTCAATGGGATGTCTGCACGACCAATCCACTTGAAAAACACAAACACGTGCTGACGCTTGAAACCTCGGGGCATGAAGTCGAGTTCCTGTCGTTACGCGCAGTGTTAAGTGGAGCCGACAGTTACAATTTCTCTCATTTATAGCTGAAATCAATCATTGATTATCACAATTCAACGAATTGTATTACTACTCTCACACATTTATTACAAAAAGTAGTTTATACTGGTGTAATGAGCTAGATATTAACGGCATGTCGTCCCAAAATCTTAGTCATTCACAAAGTTTTACATCCAAGGACCAACATCCATATAAACTTTCAACTTCTGGAAATACCTCTGCAAGTATTTTAAAGTCATTAAATTACACAACAGATTTTCGTCACTTTACCTAATCTGTAGGATACAAAACAAGCATCTAATTTGAGCATATGTGAAGGTCTTTACTTCTGCATCAGGTAAAAAGCACAACATTTGATCTGTAACAAAAATGTCATGAATTGTTCACTATATATGCGTAATGACACTTTCGGCTTCGTGCCCCCAAGTCACGTAACTTGGTATTGGTTTCAGTAAAATGACGTCAAGCGCAGTCAAAAAAAGAAGAGTCGCGACACTGTATCTTTGGTTAGCAATCGAGTAATAGGATTGCAACAGTTAATTTTTCTTTTTGTGAAATGCAGAAAAAAAGTTATTAGGAAAATGCATGTCGAGTGTGTTAAATAAAGCAGGGCCAAAACTTGGCGTAATCTGAACAAATAGTGGTACACTAAATATGGACAGTGGTCCATTTGAGGGGGGGGGGGGGGGGCAGGGGTGGCTCCCTGTCGTGGGGTTCTACAAGCGAGAATTAAAAGGGGAGGAAGCTCGCCTGAACATGAGTATAGATACTGAGCAAACGGCGAGCTCTGAACTGGAATGGAAGGAAGAATTAAAAGAGAAGAGAGGTGGTCACCATTCGACAAGACCAGTAACAAATAGCGAAGGAAGTAAGGAGTTCGGCAACACTCAACACAGGTACGTCTGACAATTTCCCCCTTCCTCGCGGGGTGACTTGGGAGGGCAAAACTGGGTAGTAACTCATTTAGCACACGACTTGTGCGAGAAAAAAGTAATATACCAAGGGAAAATCCTTCGCAAACAAATGTACAGCTATTATATGATCCAAACAAAGATAATAGAAACCACACTAATGCAGTAGGGACGTTTTATGTATTTGTTGAGGAACTTAATGGTAATGTAGGTAAATACCACCCCATGGCCTTAGGGAAGATACTATTTACCTCAGATTCTGCGTACAAGCAGAAAATCCCGAATCTCAAGGTTGTGGGAAAAGCAGAATTCGTAATGATTTATCAAGTGAGGCTGCAAACAAGTTTGTGGACAAGGCGCATCATCATAAACAGATAACAACATACATACCGAAACACACAACTCATGGGCATGGCGTTCTTAGGACGGTAGATGTCGAACTAACCGAGTTAGGGCTGAAGGACGCTATTCAATCTACAATTACAGTCACCAATGTGCGCAGAATGATCAAGACAATACATAATTAAGAACTACAAACCACAGCAACATATGTGGTTACATATGCATCCCGGTTCCTACCAGAATATGTGACAATATATGGCACGAAGTGGGGCTGTGTTTTAGACGACTTCGATATGACGTGAAACAGTGCGCCACGTCCCCTGTAAAGAGAACCATACCGTCGAGACGCACCTATCAGTCCTACCCGGTACATCTCAAACAAGAAGAGATTAAGAAAGCGTCATCTACATACAATATATCCTTCACGGAAGCTGAAGAATATGTAATCCTACGACATTATGCTTGCTGTGGCAGGCAATCTTGGTAAGAATAAATCTGAATGGGAGAAAGACTACCTCCCTCCACATGACAAGCGTTCCGCATAGATACAAGACAATGTTCACCACAGAAGGCCATAGCAAATAAAGACTACACCAACTCCAAGTTCTACCTCCTATTAAAGAGAATCCATATGCACCACGATCACAAACTCCTGAACCACAAGATGTTCATACATCAGGAGGAGAGTATAAGAACACGGCGATAATCTAACAGTTGGTGGTTGGAATAGCAGATCTAGTAACACAGCTCATCTCATTAAACAAAGATAGTTTGGCCACGCTAATGTACACTCCTGGAAATTGAAATAAGAACACCGTGAATTCATTGTCCCAGGAAGGGGAAACTTTATCGACACATTCCTGGGGTCAGATACATCACATGATCACACTGACAGAACCACAGGCACATAGACACAGGCAACAGAGCATGCACTATGTCGGCACTAGTACAGTGTATATCCACCTTTTGCAGCAATGCAGGCTGCTATTCTCCCATGGAGACGATCGTAGAGATGCTGGATGTAGTCCTGTGGAACGGTTTGCCATGCCATTTCCACCTGGCACCTCAGTTGGACCAGCGTTCGTGCTGGACGTGCAGACCGCGTGAGACGACGCTTCATCCAGTCCCAAACATGCTCAATGGGGGACAGATCCGGAGATCTTCCTAGCCAGGGTAGTTGACTTACACCTTCTAGAGCACGTTGGGTGGCACGGGATACATGCGGACGTGCATTGTCCTGTTGGAACAGCAAGTTCCCTTGCCGGTCTAGGAATGGTAGAACGATGGGTTCGATGACGGTTTGGATGTACCGTGCACTATTCAGTGTCCCCTCGACGATCACCAGAGGTGTACGGCCAGTGTAGGAGATCGCTCCCCACACCATGATGCCGGGTGTTGGCCCTGTGTGCCTCGGTCGTATGCAGTCCTGATTGTGGCGCTCACCTGCACGGCGCCAAACACGCATACGACCATCATTGGCACCAAGGCAGAAGCGACTCTCATCGCTGAAGACGACACGTCTCCATTCGTCCCTCCATTCACGCCTGTCGCGACACCACTGGAGGCGGGCTGCGGAAGCGGAAGACTGCCTAACGGTGTGTGGGACCGTAGCCCAGCTTCATGAAGACGGTTGCGAATGGTCCTCGCCGATACCCCAGGAGCAACAGTGTCCCTAATTTGCTGGGAAGTGGCGGTGCGGTCCCCTACGGCACTGTGTAGGATCCTACGGTCTTGGCGTGCATCCGTGCGTCGCTGCGGTTCGGTTCCAGGTCGACGGGCACGTGCACCTTCCGCCGACCACTGGCGACAACATCGATGTACTGTGGAGACCTCACGCCCCACGTGTTGAGCAATTCGGCGGTACGTCCACCCGGCCTCCCGCATGCCCACTATACGCTCTCGCTCAAAGTCCGTCAACTGCACATACGGTTCACATCCACACTGTCGCAGCATGCTACCAGTGTTAAAGACTGCGATGGAGCTCCGTATGCCACGGCAAACTGGCTGACACTGACGGCGGCGGTGCACAAATGCTGCGTGTGATCATTGCTTGTACAGCCCTCTCGCAGTGTCCGGAGCAAGTATGGTGGGTCTGACACACCGGTGTCTGTGTTCTTTTTTTCCATTTCCAGGACTGTATATAACATGTTAGCTTCGATAGTATCAAAAAAGTAAATATGGATTAGGACAGACATAGGTCATACTTACGCGTTACTCATATAAACAGAATAACATTGATGTTCTCCACTGGACTGCCAGTTACTTATGCTAATAGTGTGTCGTTCATGCACGAACTTTATATTAAAGACTATCCTGTCACTGTTATAAGTGAAAACTGGATTAAACCAAACATGTCTATTAGATGTCGAGAATATCCAATAATAAGATCGGATAGAGATGATGAAAAGATGGAGTAGCCATATTGCCTAGTACAAAGTTCAACTATAAACCAATAACCATGTCCCTACCTAACCTTGACTTTCAAGTTAATACAGTAGAAGTACGTACTAACAAATACCGATTCTCTATTGCATCTGTGAATCGGTCCCCTACCTGTAACAATGTCGAACAACACATACACGTAATATTGCAGCACATACCAAAACGCTTCGTCATCTGTGGAGACTTCAATGCCCACCACACAATTCGATTAGATTGTATTGCTTTGGAGTGAGAGGGACTAAACTGCAAGGTCAAAAGTCCCTTCATCCGTTAAGATGCAAACGAGGAGTAGTCGTGAAAGGAAGAGGGCGACAGGCATATCCTGCAAAGCCTAAGTAAGTGTCTAACACAATAAAGAAGAGAGAGAAAATCCCAGAAAAAAGACAGGACAGACAAGTCGTCATAAGATCAGTCAAGTCAAGGCGTTAAAACCAAGAAATGGAAAAGGATAAAAACGCGAAAAGGGTAGAGGCCAGGCTGGGCCACCCAGCACGGAACCCACTGGTGCTGGTGGTGGTGGGGGGGGGGGGGGGCAACGGGAGAGTGGAGCCTCACCAACCGCTCAGGCGGCGTATTAGGCCAAGCAGCCCTACTTTACAAAGAAACCTGATCAGCGAAGTTGGCGTTGTCTGCTAGCACGAAGTGTAGTGTGTCAGGAAGATGGATACCGCCTCAAAGTAACCTAATTAGGGCAGTCTATGATTAAGGAGGCCACCATCAGGGCAGCTCTGCATCGGCAGTGAGGAGATCCTCACGTATGTGGCCACGGGTCAGCCAAGTGTGGTCAGACCATTCCGAGTTGCGGACTTCCAGGAACTGATGGCATATAAAAGATCGAAGTCTGGTTCTGGCACCCCAATATCCAGAATCAGCAACCTGGGGCCAAACGTAAACAACTGGCCACCCAACTTGATGAAGGTCACAGACAAGACCCTCGAGAGCCAAAACCAGTGTGCGAGGAGAGTAGCACTGGTTTATAGTCTGAAGTCAGCTAAGGGAGTCACTACAGAGTGGAATATTCTTACCAGTGCAAGAACGAACATGGCTAAGGGCTAATTTAATGACAAATTCAGCAGTGAAGGTACTAAAGCCATGTGGCAGAGACTGGAGGAAGTCACTCCACCCTGCATGTGTGTATGCAAAGCCTGTTCATCTCTCTACTGTTGAGCCATCGGTGAATATAACTTCCAAAGCTAAATACTCCTCAACAACAGCCAAGAAGAGGCGACGAAAAATCGCGGGGTGAACGGAAACTTCTACACCAAAGGAGACTGAGAAAGTCGATTTGTGCCAGGATGTGATGTCTTCCTACTCAGAGTCAACAGTGGAAGAAGATGCAGCTCCGAACAGAAACAATGAAAGAAGTAGCAACTGTATACCCAGTTCTGTGTCGCTGCTGTGGGAAGTCGAGCTCCCTTTCAGGGAAAAGGACACGGTATTTGAGATGTTCAGGGAAACTATGGACGTGTAGAACATAATTCAGCAGCTGTTGTTGTTGTTGTTGGTGCCCAATAAGTAAAGGAGGCACTCCAGCATCGACTAGTAGGCTGTTCACAGGGATAGTTTCAAGAGCTTCTGTTGCATCAGCCCACACAGTGATGAATGGGGCCAGTATCCGCAATGCTGAGGGTGCTGCAAAACCATATGCAAGACTGCCAGAGTCAAGATAAGACTCAATCAAGGATTTGTAGAGCTGCAAAAGAGTAGAAGGATCTGCACTCGGGACAGTGTTACTGGGGCAGCGAAGTGTACTGAGGTGTCACCAGCACTTTCGAAGATGGGGAAGCCACGTCAGCCAGGAATCTAAAACCAATACCAGAAAGCGGTGCTTCGCAACTACAAGAAATAACAGAGTAAGTCCTTGGTGTGGGTGGGCAGTAAGATGATGACAAAATTGTACGACATGAACCTTGCCGACTGATAACCGAAAACGATAGGTGGGAGCCCACGACTGCATCTTACGTGTGGCACCCTGTGACGCTGAGCAACATCTGTACTAGAGGAACAACAATAAATGCAAAAATCGTTCGCATATAAGGAAGGCGATAACGAAGACCCCCACAGCCGCCACTAGACCACTGCTGGCCACCAGAAAGAGGAGGAAGTCAGTACGGAGCTCAGCGGTACCCCGTTCTCTTGGATATATGGGATATTGAGTGAGTGGCCATCTGGGAGGGAGGGAGGGAGGGAGGGAGAGGAAAAAAATTTCTGGAAACCCGACTCATGTGACATATTAAGGATGTAGTGACGTCATGTCATGTCATGTCATGTCATGAGCCTTCTACAGGTCGAAAAAAGCAGCAATGAGGTGCTGACGATGTGCAAAGGCTCTCTGGATGGTGCACTCCAGTTGAACCACATTATGAGCAGTGGAGCAGCCTTTGCGAAAACCACCCTGACTTGCAGCCAAAATGACCCGAGACTCAAATAGCCTACACAGCCACTTGTTCACCATCCGTTCAAGCAACTTAGAAAGAATGTCAGTAAGGCTGACTGGGCGGTAACTGTCCGTCTTCTGGGGGTTCTTACCCAGTTTCAGTACCAGAACTGTCGTCCTTTCTTGCCACTCAGATGAGAACTAGCCCTCGTTCAAAGATAATGATTAAAGACGGCAAGGATGTAACGCTTGCAAACAGAGATGTTTCAGCATTTGGTTATGGATGCAGTCTGGCCCTGGGGCCATAACAGGGCAATGGGCTATTGCACTGTACAGTTTCCATTCACTGAATGGAGTATTAAACAGTTCCAGGTGGTAGGCAGTACAAGCTAAACGCATTCACTCCCCCCTCTGAAAGGGTGGGTAATAGTTCTTAGTCGCAGATACTGCTAATGTTATGCTCAGTAAAAATGTTTGGCAGCTGTGTCTGGATCAGTATAAATGTCACCATCTAAGAAAATACTTGGTATACCTGCAGGGGACTGCATGCCGTAGAGTCGTCCGATCTCGAGCCATATCTAACATGGAAAGGTACGTGATACAATAATGAAAACGCATCGTTTCCAGGATTCCAGCTTTCGTCTTTTTATGAGGTAGCGGATGTGGGCACCGAGGCATTTCAAGGAAATGATGTGCTGAAATGAAGAGTGCAACTCTCAGCATCGTAGAGCCCGCCTACAATCTCTGGGGTACCATGATACCATCTTCCGATGGGGGATCCCGAGGAAGAGAGGGTGGCTTGGTTGGCTGCCAAAGGGTGGCGGCCATTGTATGCTGAACAGCCGCATCAATACTGCCTTGTGATGAGGAGCTAGGGACGAAAGCAGAGCTGCACACATCCCAGTCAGCATTACGGAGAATTCGTCTGGGTGGGCGTCCAGGGGAGCAATGCTGAGGGAGTGACAGGAAGATTGGGAAGTGGCCATTACCATATAGGTCATTGTGGATCCTCCAGTAGATTCATGGTACAAGAGCAGGACTATAAAAGGAGATATCAATGGCCAAATAAGTTCCATGTGCCATACTGAATGTGTGGGAGCACCAGAGTTCAAGAGGCAAAGATCAAGTTGTGCCAGTCTCAATGTCTTTACTACAGCCAGTGGATCACTGTTCGTCCCCACAAAGGGCTATGGACGTTGAAGTCGCCCACGACTAGGAAAGGTTGGGGGATCTGAGAGAGTAATTTAGACAGTACATCCTGGGACATGACATCATCAGGAAGAAGATACACATTGTGGACAGTAAAATCGTGGCGTGTCCATACCCGAACAGCCATATCCTCTAACGGTTTATCAAGAGGCACAGGGCCACTGTATATGGGTTCCAGCAAATACATTGTAGTTCCACCCGATAAACTCTTATAATTGGTACGATAATAAGAATAACTTCAGCAGCCCGAATTGCAGGCGTCCAAGTTGCTGGAAACTGTGTTTCCTGGATGGCAATGCAGCATGCAGCGGGCTTAAAAGCTTCTGCAGCTCAGCCAAGTGCTGGGAAAATCCTTTACAATTTCACTGGAGGATCAGACTGTCTGAATACTGTGGGATCATGAAGCAACGAGCACGGCACGTTATGACCTAGTGTGGTACTGCCACTGGTTGAGATGCCAGGGGATCCACTGACATAGGTTCCGTGACACACTGCCTGGGGAGATCTGGTGCCTCAGGGGGCACTGGGATCTCCACCTTGGGCACAGAAGTACATGAACGGTCCAGTGACTTGAGGGCCACCAGAGTTTCGTTCATCTTATAGGATTTATTTTTGTCGTCCTTGTTTTCCTCCACCTTACAAGACTAGGACAGGTTTCAGGTACAGTGGAGCAACAATAAGTCCGACAGCAAGCACCCTGTGATGGCTGGCGTCTGGCTGTTGACCACCAAGAACCATGGAAGGAAGAGTCTCAAGGGACCTCTTCCTAGTGTGAGAAGCCGAAGGACAACGGCTGGGGGATGTGGTCTTGCATCCCTGGTAGGTGGGGGCCAATGCTCTCTAAGTGGTTACGGTGGAAGCACCAGAAGGGCCCTCAAACGCCTGGGGGCAGGTATCTGAGGGCAGCTCTGGAGGCCCACTGTAAGAGGTGCAACAGAGGAAGGCACCATCAACAGAGATGGTGACGATGTTGCAGCTGCAGCATAAAATTGGCATGTGAGCTTGTCCAGGGTCCTATACACTATGATTTTCTTCTCGCAATTGAAAATGAAGCAATCTGGTTAAGTACGGAGAGTGGGGTTCGCTGCATGTCGCAAAGATGGCGAGGGGGGCACAAGGAACGTTCAAGTGCAATGGACATCCACAATCCCTGCACACTAGGGTAGTGGTGATACATGAAGAAGTATGTCCAAACTTTATACATGTGAAGCATCGGAAGCATCATACAGGAGGAGGAACCCAGGGTTTCACGACACACTGGAAGACCATCGCCTAGAGCTTCTCAGGCGAAGTATCACCCTCAGAAGACAAGTCCCCAGTAACAACTCTGTTTTCCCTTGGTTCCCTATGGACACAATGGATGAACTACAAACGCTGTCAGTCAAAGTTGGCCAGCAGCTAATCATCAGATTGTAGAAGAAGATTACGGTGAAAGATGATGCCCTAGACCATATTAAGATACTTGTGGGGAGTGAGTCGCGCGAATGTCATCCAATTTTTCACCGTCTTTATCTTAGAGATGGTTGCAACTTCCCCATATTTGTCTTCAATGTTTTCCACAAAAAATAAAGGCACTGTTGTGGCCAAAAAGGAGTCCCATCCATGCTCATACAGTTCAGGTATTGTGGGGAAGATTTTGCCCCTTGCTGTCTCGTCCTGCGTTCTTCCCACAGCATGGCAAGGGAAGGGAAAGTATTAGGATCATATTTTGTTGCATCACAGAAAGTGTTTGCATTTGAAAAGACTGCTTGGGCTGTGTGACAATAAGCGGGAGAAATTTTAAGTCACTTCAGCTTCATGTGCGAACTATCCTCCATGGTGCCACCCAGCCACAGCAACGGCTCCCTGACCAGTAATCCGTTGCCGGGAGTCACTGCAGTCCAGTCATGAAGGCATACATTCCATGACATATGTGGGAAATGTGCAGCACAGGTGGCACCAACAGGTCGGGTTCCTGTGTAGGCAAGGGTCCTACCTTTGTGCACGTACTTTAAGATTCCCCCCCCCCCCCCCCCAAAGAGTACGGCTAGCTTGTTGGGTTCTGTGAGTACCAAAACAGGGAGGAAGGGTGCCACGGTGGGAACACAGAAGAGCAGTGCTTACACCACAGTCTGCGACCTTCCCTGCACGACACCAACTTCTGTAACACTTGGAGCTGACACGTCAAACCCAATGATGGGGACGATATAATCGTTAATGGAATATGAAAATAGCGCCATTACTGACACTAGAAATAAAGACCAAAATCGTGAACCAAGTCCAAGCAGGATCTGCACCAAAAGGACCAAACGACGGAAAGGAGATATACTCGAAGTGTAGGTTCACAGCACAGAAAGAGGAAGCAATGCTGCAAAGGCTGGAGCCCTGCAGTAGCCAAGCACGTACTCACCAAAGAGTGGTGGGCCCCCTGGGGTGGGAGACAAGATAATGTGTAATCCACGTGTAAACAGGCTGTGTTATATTCAGTCCACAATTGCAGATGTCCCAAAAATATAAATCCAAAATAATTACTCCTCCCCTGTCTAGTCGAAACAACCGCAGTATTGAAGGCAATACAGTGTTGTACGAATGAGAAATACACATTCTATGTAATTTTATTAGACAAGAAAAGTGTACTTAAAGCAATATCAAATATAAAAGTCTCAAAAACCACCGATGAGTAACTACTCCAAGTTCAGATTTCTTTTTCCTTTAACAACTAAAATTTGCTAGTGAACACCGTAAGACCTAATCTTTTGTAGAGAGAGGAGGTATATGTACCCAACAATGGGCACTTTTGTTCGCTACACTTCCTCTCTATCAGTGAATGTGGAAGTAGCGAACCTTCTGGAATGTAAAACCTGCCTTATTTATCGCACCAAATATGCCATAACGTCTGTAACCCAAGGGAAACCACTTGGGCGGGAGAAAAAAAAACCGCAAAAGTAATAAAAACCATTTTCCAACATTTACACTACGTGATCAAAAGTATCCGGACACCCCCAAAAACATACGTATTTCATAGTAGGTGCATTGTGCTGCCACTTATTTCCAGGTACTCCATATCAGCGATCTCAGTAGTCATTAGATATCGAGAGAGAAGAGAATGGGGCGCTCCGAGGAACTCACGAACTTCGAACGTGGTCAGCTGATTAGGTGTCATTTGTGTCATACGTCTGTACGCGAGATTTCCACACACCTAAACATCCCTAAGTCCACTGTTTCCGATGTGATAGTGAAGAGGAAACGTGAAGGGACACGTAGGGCATAAAAGAGTACAGGCCGACCTTGTCTATTGACTGACAGAGGACCGTCGACAGTTCAAGAGGGTCTAATGTGTAATAGGCAGACATCTATCCAGACCATCACACAGGAATTCCAAACTGCATCAGAATCCACTGCAAGTACTATGGCAGTTAGGCGGGAGGTGAGAAAACTTCAAGTCGGTAAATGCCAAACGACGCCTCGCTTGGTGTAAGGAGCGAAACATTGGGACGATTGAACAGTGGAGAAACGTTGCGTGGAGTGAAGAATCATGGTACACAATTTGACGATCCGATGGTAGGTTGTGGGTATGGCGAATGCCTGGTGAACGTCATCTGCCATGTTGTGTAACACTAACAGTAAAATTCGGAGGCGGTGGTGTTAAGAAAGTGGTCGTGTTTTTCATGGAGGGGGATTGCACCCCTTGTTGTTTTGCGTGGCATTATCACAGCACAGGCCTACAGTGATGTTTTAAGCACCTTCTTGCTTCCCGCTGTTGAAGAGCAATTCAGGAATGGCGATTGCATCTTCCAACACGATCGATCACCTGTTCATAATGCACGGCCTGTGGCGGCGTGGTTACACGACTGTAACATCCCTGTAATGGACTGGCCTGCAGAGTCCTGATCTGAATACCTTAGACCTTTGGGATGTTTTGGAACGCCGACTTCGTGCCAGTGCAGCACTCCGTGATGAATGGGCTGCCATTCCCCAAGAAACTTTCCAGCACCTGATTGAACGTAAGCCTCAGAGAGTGGAAGCTGTCATCAAGGGTAAGGGTGGGCCAACACCATACTGAATTAAAGCATTGCCGACAGAGGGTGCCACGAAGTTGAAAGACATTTTCAGCCAGGTGTCCGAATAGTTTTGATCAGACAGTGTATGAAACCAACTGCACACCTGTTGCTACATCTCAGTCGCATACAGCAAGGCCCTGAAACTCATTCGTTTTTGAAGCACAGGTAATTAAATTTGGAAAAAGATGCGTTTACTATAAAATTGGGTGATGTGCAAGAATAAGCAAATCATTGGCATCCAAAAAATTTATTTTTTAAAGGAAAGTACCTATTGCACTAAGGACAACAGAAATATATGCTCCTCACGCTTGAAACCTATGTTTAAATTATCTTGTTTTCGGCGGCGTGAAGTGTAACAACACACATACTCGAAAGGATTTCTTCATAAATACGTTGTAGCTTATGTCACTGTTTTAGTTAGATTCGGCTGCTTTTACTTTTAATGCGGCTGCTTCTACATTTCACGATATTTCATCTCCCGGTAATTTACTGATGCATGGAATATGCCGACTATGTCGTTAAGTAAGTAGAAAAGTAATTAGGAACGAACAATATCATTAAGAGACATGTGAATGTCTGCTTCCTCACCGCTATTTTCGCTATAGCATAACGTAACACACAGCCATTGTTCCGAATCCCAACCCCGCCGGAGAATTGTTCCACTGAAGCAGCACAGAAGCCGGCCGCCAGCACACACATGCAAAGTAGAGGATAGCAGTCTCCAGTCGCCGGACCTCGGACCTACAGTGAGGAGCCAAAACACTGCGACCAGCTGCTTAACAGCTTGTTTGTCCGTCTTTGCAGCGAAATACATCGCTGATTCTGCGTAATAGGGATCCGACAGTTTGTTGGTAGGTGTGTGGAGGTATGTGGCACGCACAGGTCACGTAATTCGCAATTCGCGTAAATAACTGTCGCCGATTTGCGTACGCGGTGATGGCGCCCGACAGCTACCCAGACTGATTACATAGGATTAATATCAGGCGAATAGGGTCGCCGAGACAGTAACGTGAGTTCGCTATAATTCTTCTCGAACCA
Organism: Schistocerca gregaria; assembly: GCF_023897955.1. Taxonomy (NCBI): domain Eukaryota; kingdom Metazoa; phylum Arthropoda; class Insecta; order Orthoptera; family Acrididae; genus Schistocerca; species Schistocerca gregaria. Next base: position 11,739,266 of record NC_064920.1, read on the forward strand.
CCGTACAACGGTTGTAGCTGCAAAACACGGAGAATTATACAGCTGAAAGAGGAAAACATCAAGCACGAATGGATGCACGTGGTTCGCAGCTGTCAGCGTGTCTTCGATTACTACCACAGGTCCACGCACGTGCACGAGAATGTCTCCCTTAGCATAATACTGCTCCACCAGCCTGTGTCCGTGGCTCGCTGCACGTTTCAAGCCGCCGCTCATCTCCATGGCGGCGTTTGTGGAGACGACCGTCGACATAATGTAGCAAAAATGTCATTCGTCCGGAGAGCAGACACGTTTCCATTGATCGACGGTCGAATCTCTATGGTCCGCTGCCACTGCAGTCGTAATTGACGATGTCGTCGGGTCAACATGTGAACACGTGAGGGTGGACTGTTGCGGAGCTCCATGTTCGACAATGTACAGTGAACGGTGTGGTCCGCGATGCCGCAGATCACCGCCTATCCTGCTTCACAGAGCAGACAAGCCTCCGTGGTTCTGCGAAGAGCCGAGGGCCTGCAGCCTAGCGGCAGTTTCAGTCCTCCTGCCTGTTTCTGCAGACGCTCACGACAGTAGCACGTCAACATCCAACTAGCTTCGCCGTTTCCGAGATATCCGCTCACAGGCTCTGCGTCATAATAATCTGCCCTTTGTCAAAGTCGCTTACCTCAATGGCTTTCCAAATTTGCAGCCCACATCTTTTTGCTCCCGCGTCACGTGCCCGCAATCTCGCGTCGCGGAGGGAAGTGGTCATCACGTTTTGGATCGTCAGCGTAGGTCGTTCTGCTAGCCTCGGCACCCACCGTCGCCACGGAGAAAGATTCAGAGCAGCAGGCTGGCTGCGGATGGGAAGTTAGTTTGAGCGACAGTACCAGGAATGTCTTCCGTGTCGTTTAACAATTCTCAGGCTCAGAATTTTTACCCTTCTCCTCTAACAAGCCACGTCGAGTTCCGTACTCTTTTGCGCCAGCTAGTATCCAACAGCTGTTCTACAAGCGGTCCGCGCATACTTCCACTAGTCGAGCGAATCGACTGAAGTAATAACGCCTTTGTATAAGTAACGTGTCTTTCGAAATTCCTCTCGCGACCACATATTAATAAACCAGAGATGTAACATCGTACATCATTACCAAGCTGCCAATTTTTTAAAACAAACAGCTTAAAAATAGCGGTCAGTAACTATAATTAATAAGATTCCTTTGACTAACTAATGAAAACATACAAAAATTATATATATCGACGTATTATGTGTTTTGGAGGAGGTTGGAAACGACCGTGGTGAAAAGGTGCGCTCCTAGTCGCAAGAACAGCTGAATAAAGTATTATAACGGCGTAATTGGTCTTTACCAGGGATATACAACGCTGCAGGCCCACAAGAAATAATTCTGTGATTTGTCTGAATTTTGTTTGGGAATGTCCTGTTAAATGAGAGTCTATAATTAATATATACATAACCGCTGCTGGAACGGAAAATTGTGTAGACTGATGAGGTACCTACAGATGAGGAGCAGGGGGAATGAAGACCTCAGGTAAACTCACGAAGTGTTCGATTAGTCTCGAGGCACCAGCAGGGAGATCACTCGGGCAGCGGGCAGCCAGTAGACCAGAGTTGCCTCCTCAAAGAAATTGCGCTGTCCCATCACACGGAAGTGACCGCCTGTCAGAAGCCCGAGTAAGGCGGATCGCTGTGACGCGTGCAGGGAAAAGCCCGTCAAGTTCCTGAAGGTATGAACTGGGACGTGGAGCCGTGCGAACTCCAGTGCGGCTAGGTTTCTCGGTCAACGATCCACGCGCGCGGACAACCCGGTCAAGGTGGGTGGGTGGGTGGGTGGGTGGGTGGGTGGGTGGATGGATGGATTAAAAGAGGGGGAAAGGGACCAAACTACAAGGTTATCAGCCCCTTCTTCCGAGGGGGAGGGGGAGGGGGGAGAATGCCAAAAGTGTGAGAAAAAGTAATGTCGAGACTGACAACTCAAAATGGAATGAAAGGAAAAATCATAACGTTGAAGGGCAACAAACATGTAAATGGACGAAAGGGGACACGAAAAGCACAGAAACGCAAGAAACGGGATCAAGAGATTAAAACAACAAAGCAGATTACAATGGCTGGCTGACCATAAGAATAAAAATGGAGAAGCCTGAAACACTGCAACACATTAAAACCTCCACCCTAGAAGCACTACGTGTGGAGGACACAGAGGGACAAATGACAGGCGCTAAAACTTAGATCAAATGGTAAAACCCACCCTCAAGAACAAAACGTAAAACTAAATCAGCCTATGAGGCGTTGTCAGATAAAATTAGCGGCAACGTGTCCGGTTACCCAAGATTTCGTCGCTGGGCAGTCAAAGTGGGACATTGCACCAGAATATGGGCCACTGTCCACCGGGCGCCGCACCGACACTCAGGCGGGTCTTTACGATGCAGGATGTAACCGTGGGTCGCCCAAGCGTGGCAAATGTGGAGCTGGCAGAGGATAACTGATTCCCTGCGAGAGACCTGCACGGAAGTCTTCCACGCATTTGTAGTCTCCTTAATGACTTGCAGTTTGTTGTGTGTACTGTTATGCCATTCTGTCTTCAAAAGCCGAGAACGCAGATCAGGTTCAGAGATGCCCATCTCCAGAAGCGGTTTCCGGGTAGCCTGTTTGGCCAGCGTGTCAGTAAGTTCGTTGCCTGGGATGCCGACGTGTCCTGGAGTCCACACAAAACACCACTGAATGATGGGACCAGTCCAGGGCATAGATGGGCTCCTGGATGGATGCTACCAAAGGATGGCAAGGGTAGCTGGTCGATAACATGTAGACTGCTCAAGGAGACATCACACAGAAGAAACGATTACCTGGGGCATGAGCGGATATACTGAAGTGCACGAGAGTGCACGAGCGATGGCTACCAGCTCTACGGTGAATACACTGCAGCCAACTGGCAAGGAGTGCTGTTTAAAATGGCCTCTGTGGACGTAGGCGAAGCCAACATGACCATCAGCCATCGATCCGTCGATGTAAACCACTTCAGAGCCCCAGAACACGTCAAGAATCGAATCGAAGTGACAGCAGAGGGCAGCAAGGAGTAACTGAGTCCTTAAGGTCATGCGAAGATCCAGACGAATCTGCGGCCTAGGTGTACACCACTGAGGAATACGGACCTGGATGGCAGGTGGTGAAGTTCAGACAGTAGGGATCGCACACGAACCGCAATCGTTAGCGCTGACCTGAGCCGTCGATGTAGAAGATGAACTGCTCCGAGTCGAAAGGAAACGGTAATTCGGAAGCTCAGGAGAACTACGAATGTGTGTAACTTAACTGGCGAGCAGTTGTGCACACCTGACCTACAATGGAGGGTCCCCGGCCTCCACCAGGATACTGGTCACCGGACTCGTCCTAAAAGCTCCCGTCACTAGGAGAACGCAAAGGTGGTGCGCTGGGTCGAGTACACACAACGCTAAGGGCACTGCCGAACCACAGTCAAGGTGGGATTGAAAAGAGGTTACGTAGAGCTGCAGCAGCATAAAGCAATCTGCACCCAAGTTGTTGTTGCTCAGGCAACGTAGCGCTGCCAGCACTTCTGATTATGCTACTAAGGTGAGGAAGCCAAGTCACGGGCAGCGATAACCTGTGCTAAGAATCGATGTTTCCATTACAGTGAGTGGATCGTCATTAAGGTAAACTTCTGTTTCCGGATGAATGGTACGACGCCGATAGAAGTGCATGGCACACGCTTTAGCAGCCGAAAACTGGAAGCCGTGGGCGAGAGCCCAAACCTGCGCCTTGTGGATGGCTACCTGTAGTGAGCTCAGCAACACCAGTACTGGAGCTTCAGTACGAAATGCTGAAGTCGCCTGCAAAACAGAGAAGGTGAGACAGACGGCCCTACAGCTGCGGCTAGACCCTTAATGACCAATGAAAATAGTGATACAGAGCCCTGTGGGACCCCATTCTGGATATGTGGGGAGCTATGGGAGGCACCAACTTGGACATGGAAAGTATGGACCGTCAGGAAATTATGGATAAAAATCGGGAGCGGGGCTCTGAGACCCCATGCGCATAACGTGGCAAGGATATGTCGCCAGGTGGTGTCAAACGCTTTGCGTAGATCAAAAAAGATGGCAACAAGATGTTGGCGTCTGGAAAAGCCTGTTGGGATGGCAGACTCGAGGGACACAAGATTATCAGTGGCAGAGCGCCCCTGGCGGAAGCCACTCTGACATGGAGCCAGTAGGCGTATGACTCCAGGACCCAACCCAACCACCGACGCACCATACATTACAGCAGCTTACAATTAACGTTGATGGGGCTGATGGGCCGACAGCTATCCACATCGTGCGGGTTTTTTCCGTGTTTAACGCTCTCCCGCCATTGCGATAGAATGATGCCAACGCAACAGATCCGGTTGAAGATGACGAGATGATGTCGCATGTAGTCAGACGAGAGATGTTTAATCATCTGACTGTGGATGCGATCCGTTCACGAGCTGTGTCGGGACAATGTGCAATTGCGCTAAGGAGTTCCCACTCTGTAAATGGTGCGTTAGGGGGCGTGTGGTGAACGAGGGCTTTCTATTCCAGCCGCCGTTTGAGGGTGCGAAAGGATAGGGGGTAATTCTCCGACAAAGAGGCTACGGCAAAGTGCTGCTCGGCAATCGCGATTGCGTCGGTACATAGCACGACAATGACGGTAACGCCAGGGACAACTGTTGGGGTCTGGTACCCAAAAAACCGTCTGATCTTCGTCCATACTTGGGAAGGTGACAATACTCCTGTTTCCGTCGATTTATAAGCTCTAGCTCAGACGCTCTAGCGAAGGATGCCGCTTATGCCGCTGTAGAGCTCGCCGACGCTCTGTAATTGCCTCAGCGACTTCCGGAGACCACCAAGGGACTGTCTCGCCGGAAGAGCGAGGGATCGCGTTTTCTGCCGCAAAAACGATTGTGATAGTCACCTGCTCACATCGATGTTACCATATGGAGGAGAGTCAACAGTGACATCAAGGGTGAAAGTTTCCCAGTCCGCCTTGTTTAAAGCCTATCTGGGCAGGCGTCTGTGGGCCTGACGCCCAGACAGTGACAGGAAGATGGGGAAGTGGTCACTACCACACAGGTCGTCCTCTCCAGTGGATAGATGGGAGAAGTCCTGGGCTGCGAAATGATAAATCAATGGCTGACTGACTACTATGAGCCACACTGAAATGTGTGGCGGAGGCAGAGGTCGAACTGTGATAGTAAAGTTTCGACATCTACACCTCGGTCAGTAAGCACGGTACCACCCCACAAGGGGTTATGGGCATAAAATCTCCCAGAAGTAGGAAAGGTTTAGGGAGTTGATCAATCAGTGAAGCTAATACATTGCACCATCTGGAGGAAGATATACATTGCACACAGTTATTTCCTGTGTCGTCATTATTCCGACAGCCACAGCTTCAAGTGAGGTTTTAAGGGGCGCAGTTTCACTACAGACTGAGTTTAGGACATAAACGCAAACTCCACCTGACACTCGATTATAGTCGCTAGGGTTCCTGTAATACCCCTTATAGCCGCGGAGGGCAGACGACTGCATTGCCGGGAACCAGGTTTCCTGGAGAGCAGTGCAGATTCACTGGAGGATGACATCGTGACATTGGGAAGGCATGAAAGACTCGGTGAGAAAGTCTGCACTTCAGGGTCACCTGCTGCCATCGACTTTTTGCCTGATCAGTCTATATCCATTGTGTCTTAGGGTCCGGGCAAAATCCTGGTCGTCAGCAGTTGCCAGAAGCTTCACCCGATGTTCAGACGCGGAGCTTTTACCTAGCAGTGGTGTGGGTGACACTGCAAGTTCCTTTTTTTTGGGGGCCTCCTTTTTCTATTTCTCGCGCTGTTCCTTGGGTTTCCCTCGCTGAGTAGACTTCACTGAATCAGTCTCCGGGACTGAGGATGAGCGTGAAGTCCTACGACCAGCTGCTTTTGGGCTCTTCAGCCACTAGCAGGCATCATTTCCCCACTAGCAGAAACCTCTAAGGGGAGTGACCCATGGGACCCCTTCCTAGCGTGAGGAGCCGACGAAGCCTTACGCTTCTCTGGCTCGAAAGTGAAGACTGAAATCCCCGAAGGTTGGGGGGGGGGGGGGGGGGGGGCGGCGGCGGCGAGGAGAGGGTGTTGCTCCCGAAGTAGATGGTGCGGGACCAACAGGGAGGGAAGTGACACCCCCCCCCCCCCCCCCCCCCACTCTCAAGGGGACAAGTATTGTCACCGGGTTCTGAGAGGCGACAGGAATTCGAGGAACTGATGGGTTCGACTACTGTTTTCGTAGCAGCGGCATACGAGGTGGTCATAGCCACAGGATGTAGAGGTTCAAATTTCCTCCTAGCCTCAGTGTAGGTCAGTCGGTCCAGGGTCTTGTGTTCCATGATTTTCGTCTCTTTCTGTAAAATTCTGCAGTCTGGCGAGCAAGGTGAATGATGCTCTCCAGAGTTGACACAGTTGGGAGGCGAGACACACGGAATTTTGGGATGTGATGGACGTCCACAATCTCGACAGGTGCGGCAGGAAGTACAGCGGGAAGACATATGGCCAAACTTCCAGCACTTACAGCACAGCATCGAGGACGGGATATATGGCTTGATGTCACAGCAGTAGACCATCACCTCGACCTTCTCGGCGCCACAACGGTAGACCATCGCCTGGACCTTCTGACGCAATGTGTCTCCCTCTAAGGCTAATATGAAGGCACCGGTGGCTACCTGGCTATCCATCGGATTCCGATGGAGGCGCCGGACGAAATGAACACCTCGCTGTTCTTAACTGGTGCCAGCTCGTCGTCAGACTGCAAAACAAGTTCCTGTGAAATGTAATACCCTGGACCATACTTACGGTCTTACGAGGCTTGATGCTACCAGAAACGTCCCACAACTTGGCAACTTGCCACTAGCGAGTAATGCCCGTGACTGGGCAGAGGATGTGGTTTCTTTTTTTTCCAAAACTGACCCAGTGCGCATTTTGGACAAGCACTCCACCTCCATAAACTTGTCCTCCAAATGCTCCACAAAAAACTGAGGCTTCATGGACATTAAACATTCTCGCTCAACTCTCGTACATACGAGATGCTTGGGCGAATAAGCTTCACTGCCATCTGTGGCCTAGCGTTCCTCCCATGGTGTGGACAGAGAGGGGAACGACTTGGGGTCATATTTCTTAGCATTGTAGTTAGACTTTGCCCGCTTAGAGACTGCTGACGGCGGGCCACCATCAAGGGTCGAGGTGGTCGCAACCATCAAGGGTCGAGGTGGTCGCACAGATTCTCAGTTGGTTTAAGTCCGGGGAGTACAGTAAACTCACCCTGGTGCTTTTCGAACCACGCACGTACACTGCGAACTGTGACTTATTGCGTACTGCTGCTTGTAGATTCCATCGTGGAGAAGAATAACCAGCTACATGTAGGGGTGAACAGCTTCCCCAAGGTTGGTGCATACTTGTGTTGATCCACTGTATCTTCGAAAATGACCTCACTCCAATGTATCTTCCAGAATGACGATATCACTGTGGGAATGATACGGACCGCAACTCACTACTCTGACCTGCGCTCTTAGAACGATTCTTGCAGGGTCCTTGCTTTCAGAAGTTGATGGATCTGGAAAGGCCGCTGGTCGCCACTCAGTGGACGATCAGTCGTGGCACTGGTGTCCAAACTGCAGTCTTCGACGTCGGTGAACAGCAGGCAGCACGGCAGACGCCTGCTACGGAGAAACGTTCGCCGAGCGGACGTCGGGTAGAATTCATCTGGGCAGTAGTAAGTGGCTCAACAGCTCCACGCCTATTCGCCCTCATCCATATCCTCAGACATCGTTCGCACCTGTCATCTATGGCCCGTGGTGTACCACGGCTGCCTCGATGATAGTTTTGGACAGCGCCGTTTTCCAGGCACGGTATACTTCAACCGTGGCGGCACGTCGAAAGTTTACAAACTAAGCCGTTAACATGGCTTCCACGCTTTGCCCGAAAGCCATGGACGTCAGGTAAGACACTGCGTTTCTGCATTACTGCGCTTTTCTCCGCATTTCCCAGACACACTTTATAGACCGTTGACTACTAGTGCTTCCACCTACCGTCTGTGAGATGACTGCACGATGACGCCCAACATATGCGGTGGTCACAGTAATGTAACTCGGCCGCGTGTAGTCAAGGACCCGATAGGCCCTGAGCTTCGGCGGATGTCGGTACACACATTTCCCGGGGTTATGCAGGGACGTTCGCGACGACAGTGTTTCTGACGAATCAAAAGCCGGACTCGAGTGTAATCACTTTTTGAAACTAATAAACGTAAATTATCTCCGTAATTTGCGGATATCAACATCGCATAGCGCGTAAATGGCGTTCAGTATTACTAAAAGGAACTTCCGAATGGGGGGAGCGGTATATCGTTTATTTCAAGTCGACAGTGCTAGCGCCAGGGGAAGCAGCTTAGTTTAGGTAGCTACCGTTATACTTAACGAAATTGCGACAAGAAATGAGGTTTTATTTTTCGGTGACGACTCTATGACGCGCTTTACAGGGACCACGAGAGACTAAACGACCGCGGCGAAATCTGATTCACTGTCACTCAGCTGGTACCGACTACGTCCATGTTAAGTCTCTCTCTCTCTCTCTCTCTCTCTCTCTCTCTCTCTCTCTCTCTCTCTCTCTCTCTCTGTGTGTGTGTGTGTGTGTGTGTGTGTGTGTGTGTGTGTGTGTGTGTGTGTGTGTGTGTGTGTGTGTGTGTGTATGTGTTCGCTCTCTTCTGTCTAGGAGCGAGCACATCTTGTTTTCTGTGCATTTGGACCCATCCCGTTCGTGAATTTTTTTTTTTTTTTTTTTTACGGTCGAGTTATCTGTCAAAGGAGTCTTCGGGCTTTATTTCTGATGTTCGGAGATAATCTTCGCTACTTTTAATTCAGGGTACTGCGGTTACTGATTGTGTGTCAATAGAGAAAAATATCATTTTAATACGCCTTTTTGCCCCATTAGTTTGAGGTAAACGTAGAATACTTACCGTTGTTACGATTAGGACTTTCTCACTTCACTGAAAGCAGAATCATGTGTTTCGAATCGATCGACAAAGAACGTTGAGAAGTTTGGGTTCCATGTATATAAAAAAAATATTCTATTAACACCATAAATTCAGTCGCTCACAACGAAACGAAATGGAACAAAGCGAAAGCCGAGATATCGAGTGTGACCTGCTACCGAGAATGTTGACGGCACTACACGTGATTCCCCCCGCCACCACACCGTTCGGAAGCCTGTAAAGGCAACCTGTGTTTCATGTCACCACGTCATCCAGTGCCTGCTTTAGGTAGTGATCCATATTTATTCTTTCACCACATATTTTGTTATTTCAATCTTTTCTACGCAGCACAAAAGTACACCGTGAATCGTGTCTACTTGCGATATGTGCGGTCCTGTTTGTATCTCTCTTTTCTTTCTGAGCATAAAAAACTGACGGAACCTGTGTCAAGGCCGTTTGTGAGTGCAGGTTGGAAAGAGCCAAGACAGAGACGGAAATTGTGCTGTCCCCGGCTTCGTCAGAAACAGGAGCTGCGTGGTGTAGCAAGGCTGGCATTCGAGTACGGCGGGCCTACATAGAATTTCACCACGAGAAACAGAGTCACTGGGATCTCTATAGTGAACCCAAACTGCACCGACGAAACTTCGGAGATTGTTCAGAGATATTTTGTGAATATCTAGCGTAAGGAACCCGTGTCCTGCAGGGTTCGTTACAGAGTAATTTCCTCTGATTTCGTACCCCTATTTGTATGTGTCTCTACGGTATCTCCACGAAGATGTAGCCGTCCATACTATGCGCTGTGAATCCCGCTTGGAAACAAACTTCTTGCATTCTCTCGCGGTACCTGTTGCTGAGAACGTGAACACTCGAACCTGCATTCACTACTGCTCGGTTTGGTCTCGGGATGTCTTTCCGGTGGTCTCACCTGTGTTCACAGTTGTACTGATGAAGTTCTGACCTTCGTGCACGTGCTGTACGGGTTCACTGAACGCACCGCACGGCGTTGTGGTAAGCTGTTCCGGCAGCGACGGCAACCATCACACTACTCAGGGCTCCTGACGTTACTCCGCGGTGTACGTATTGGTGCTTGCTTAGCACAGGCTTATTCACTGTTGTTAACGTATTTTCGCATAAACCAGTGTCACCGGCGTAACAAAGCGAGCAAATCATAATGATATTACTACTCTGTAACGGAGCATTTTCTGTTATGAAGGTAGAACAACCACGCAACAGGGATGTTAACCTTCGTACACGATATGTTAGTGTGTGAGAAAATATGGCATACGTTATTTAGACTTTACATGCTATTAAGATACAATATAGGGGAAGTCATGTAAGATCTGTTTGAATAAGACTGTCACGAAAGAAAGCTTACTTTCTCTTTACATCTTCCTTTGCTTCGCGAGTTTTCGCTGTATGCTGCTGACAGAGGATTGCACTCCACCCGCAGGTCGTTGTCACGGCCAGGTGGTGGTGGTGGTTGTTGAGGCGGTTTGAGCCACCAAACTGTTCTCAACCGCCGAGATTTGCGCGCCTCTTTAGAAACTTGGTAACAAGATCCCTTACTGCAGTGAACATGTGCAACAGTTAGGCCACTGACGCTGTCCCGGTTCGATTACTCTATCGGCCACAGCCAGCCTCTGTCGATGAAGTGCCGTTGCTCGTGGACGGGCTCAGTTACCAGCATTCCACCAGAATGGGCAACTGCGTCACAGATCCCGAAAGAGCAGAGATAGCATTCCAGACCTGGGGCATCACCTGGACCAGATCCCACTTCCAATACAGTGCTTGTCTGTGGGTGCAGCCAGCAGCCGCTAAAGACTCCCGAAGGGCACGGAATTAAATTACACAAAGGTGATAAAAGTCATGGGATCTCGCCTAATATTATGTAGGAACTAATTTTGGACGACAAAGTGCAGCAAGTCGATGTGGCATGACGTCACCAAGTGGCCGGAAGTCCACTGCAGAAATGCTGAGCCGTGCTGCCCCTGCAGCCGTCCAGAGTTGTGGAAACGTTGCCCGTGCAGGATTCTGTGCGCGAACTGACCTCCAGATTAACTATCATTACGGGCGACCTGCTTGGCTAAATTATTCGCTCGCAATGTCCAGACCGCTCTTCGAATCATTCGCAAACAAATGGACCGGGTACATACCGCATTGGTATCCATAAAAGTTCCAGCTTCGTTTGTGAACATTAAGTCCACGAAGAGCTGCAAATGGTCCAAGCTGCCGAACATAATCATTTCCAGTCAATGAGCCAAGTACAGAGAGCCCACACCATTATAGAGCCACCACCAGCTGGCAGAATGCCACACACTAACCCTACCATCAACTCTTAACAACTGAAATCTGGTCTCATCTGACCAGTCCACGGTTTTTCCAGCATAGGTGCTGCAGGCGATGTCGTGTTTTTAGCAAAGACACTTGCGTCGGTCGTCTGCTCCCATAGCCCATTAACGCCAAATTTCGCCGCACTGTCTTAACGGATACGTTCGTCGTAGGTTGCACATTGATTTCTCCAGTTATTTCACGCAGCGTGACTTGTGTGTTAGCAATGATTGCTCTAAGAAAACGTGTCTGCCCCCGGTCGTTAAGCGAAGGCCGTAGGCCGCTGCGTTGTCCTCTGTGAGAAGTAAAGCCTGGAATGTGGTATTCTCGGCACAGTCTTGACGCTGTCGATCTCTGAACAGTGAATTCCCTAAGGATTTCCAAAATGGAATACCTCATGCCTCTACTTCCTACTACCACTCCACGTTCAAATTTTGTTAATTCCCATAGTGCGGTCAGAAAGCTTTTCACGCTAATCACACGAGTACAAGTGACAGCCCTGCCGATGCCCTGCCGGTTTGCACCTTGTGCACGAGGTATTACAGCCACCTGTACTGTGCATATCGCTGTCCCACGACTTGTCACTTCAGTGTATATTCGTTGCAAGATACGAGACGGAACGCCCTGGATTTGGGTTTCGCTATTCAACCAAACAGTTAAAGCGTATCGAGCCAGCGCCGCTAGCAGCCGACGGTTCCCCTGATTTACGTACGCAGGTGGCAACCCGAGCTGCTCACCTTCACCGCCTGACACTCGATGCCGAGTGCGCCAAACACATTCGAGTTACGTAAGTCCCATCTGCTCTGACTGTCCGAGTTGAATGCTTGGCATCCGTAGCAGACAAACCAGTGCAGTCCAACACAGTGTCCTCCGCCGGCTGTTTCCCGCGAGTACGGCTCGAGGGTAGCTGCCTGCCTGGACACAGTTCTCTTTTTTTAATATGGCGTTGGTGTTCTGCACAGCTGTCGGAAACGGTACGAATCGTCTGACCTATATAATTGCTTCCACACTCACAGGGTATATTAAAAACTACAGTGACCCTGAGGCCGAGATTGTCCTTAACAGGGCACATCATCATCTTAATTTTCTTTGGACGAAAAATCGGTCTTACACCACGTCTATGCAGGACTCTTCCTATTTTGCTGGAAATCACGCCACAAAAAGGAAGAACCGCAATCGGCGTGTCTCCTGTGAGGTTGCAGCATTTTCACGTTTCCATCTTTTGAAGAACGCTGCCTTTATATCGCGTGCACCATAGCCATTCTTTCGGAACACGTTCTTCAGTGTGGTTAATCTCGGACCTTAAGTGGTCCTCGTCAGAAAGTTTTGGCTCGATGTTCCAACGTGTTCAAAACGGCTCTCTTCTGAAAAGGATGATGCTCGAGATTTTATCTAGAACTGACGCGGTAAGAATACCGAGAATGTTTTATATAAAATCTGCAACTGTTAAACGACTTTTCTACTTACCTTCCGAAATTTTGTAGGCAGTTGTCATAGCATAGCACAAGTTTCTGCATGCCTTCTTCATACGTTGCCGCCTGTGTATTCCATCATGTGGTAACATGTTCTTTCAGCTAGTCATCACCGTTGAAGTGTTGACCACCGAGGACAGATTTTAGGTGTAAGAAGAAATGAAAGTCGCTAGGAGCGAGGTCCGGGCTGTACGGAGGATGATCAAACATGTCCCAGTGAAATTCCCGTAAGACTTGTTTTGTCACATTCGCCGTGTGAGGTCACGCATTATCGTGGAAAAAGACACCACCTTTTGACAAAAAGCCTCGGCGCTTGTTCTGTATTGCGCGGCGCAATTTCTTAATGGTCTCGCAGTAACCATGTGCATTGATTGTTTGGCCTCGTGGTAAGAAATTAATCAGGAAAATGCCTTTTCTGTCCCAGGAAATGGTTCACATGACTTTTAGAGGTGTTAGATTTGCTTAGGCTTAACCTTCGCTGGGGATGAAGTGTGCCTCCATTTCATTGCTTGCCGTTTTGTTTCAGGGGTGTCGTACGATACCCAAGTTTCATCCCCAGTGACTATCCGAGAAAGAAAACCATCAACTTCTTCATTGTAACGTGTCAAAAACTGAAGTGCACTGCCTATCCATTGTTTTTGTTTTGTTAAGTAAGAATTTTGGGTACCCAACGTGAGTAAAGTTTTCGAAATTTCAGTTTATCAGTAACAATTTCATTAATTAGTAATAGTGAGATCTGCGGAACTTCCATAGCAAGGGCGTTAAGTGTAAACTTACGGTTGTGCTTAATCTTCTCTTCAATTGTGTGAACCAGTTCATCAGCAACCACAGACGGGCGTCCACTTCGTTCATCGTGCACTTTATCACGTCCTTCATGGAACAGTCTTCTAATCATTGAATCACTCATAGCATTTTGTCCGTAAAACCCGCAAATTTGCCGATGAATTTCCTTTGGTTTAATTTTATTTGCATTTAGAAAACTAATTACAGATCTCATTTCACATGGGCGGCACTTTCAATTACGGCTGACATAAAGAAGCACTACAAAACACATGTTGGCAGCAGCGATCTGAAAGTGGCGTACATTATGTCTTCTCCTTGAGTCAGAGTAACTGCATCCACGCTCGGAACTGCGATCGTAGCGCTGCCGCGGATACAAATAGAAACGGAACTTACTTTGTGGACAACCCTCGCACTCGTGTGGCATTCCTTCAAGTTGTTTTAACATTTAAATTTTGCTTTTTGTTCGTCTATGACGGGCACTCTGTCCCAAAACGGAAGATGCTTGCGCGGTGTCACCTTAATCTGTCTCATTAACGAATATCTTAGTAGGCAACTGTATGATGTTCGCATTTATTCACTTGGAGATAACGACAATCATATGCAGCTTTATCCATGAGTACTATTTAATTCTCGCACCGTGGCAAAGATGACTGATACAGATATTGGCAGAGCCCGGATATGCGCGCTAATGCACGTTGTGTGCATTTTTTGCATTGTTTTGCATTTGGATAGTAAATGCAAGAATTTAGACATGTATAATGCATATATAATTTTTCTGGTTTCGGTGGATATATTACAGTAACTTTCACTACAGCATCTTTTACTGATGTTTCTTTTTCGCGCTAATTACGCCGAAAGTGCAGAGCACGAGTAACTTGGTGACTTTTGTTACAGCCTGTACGCTTCTCAGTTTACTCGAGCGCCCCAGTTCGTCTCGACAGACATCGGTAGAGGCCGCTGTAATTCGTGCCAATAAATTTGAACAAAAAACGGTTGTACTGTCAAGCTATTCTGCCTCGAATACGACGAAGGCCAGCAAAACAAAATATTTTATCCCAACCTGAAACAAGTTGGCTACATGTTTGGCACATGCACTACATCGTGTAACTGAAACAGTACGTACAAAATAGACAATGTGAATACGCTGGTATCCTCCACAAACAAGACGCAGAAGATACGAAGGTTTGACCATTTCACAGCATTAATTAAAGGCACGCTGTTGACTTTTCCTATCGAAGGTATTTGTCAGAGCACCTGTCCGTGTTGCCACATTAAAGATATACTGCCGCATTTAGCTTTGCCACAACAACCTATCTGAATAAGTGCTGCCATATTTTACAGTGATGATTTTGATGAAGTTGAGAAGGTACGAGACCGCAAAGTCCAGCAAATTTATACAAGTCAACTTCTGTATGCTTCATTCTATTGAAATGCCTTAAGTTACTGCCCACTATTTTTTCCTATCTCTCCAGGTTTTGCAACGTAAATACTCCCGACGCCACTAACTTAACTCGTGGAAGTGACACTCCAAAAACCACATATGAAAAAACACCGGGCTTCGATAGAATCAAATTTTACTAATTTTCCTGCGATAATAACGAAGGTGGGAAGTTACGGGAAACAATTATTGAAGAGAATAAAAACCTTTCCTATGGAGAAGTAGGTGTTGTAGCGTAAGATAAGATAATGAAAGTTATCCGATCAGATCCTAATTCTGAGTTTACGAAGTTGACAAACGTTCTGAGAGACTTCAAGTAAGTATGCACCTGTCATTCTTGTGAAATAGAAAGGTCACTTTCTATGTCCAAAAATGCTTAGCGCGATGAACGCATGACCTTAAGTGAATAACATCTGGAAAAACTGACTGCTGCTTACTGTTTAGAACTGAATTCTTATACCACATTCTTGTTGTTTTGATCCGTCGTTGTGGATGGCTAATGATGTGATATACAACATGAATGCATGCATGTTTTGCGATTTGATAGTGTATGAAAATCCGGGCTCTCGACAATAGTATCAGCGGTGTTAAGAAACAGCTGAAGTCGCTAAAACTGAACGCCGCTTGAGGAGCCGACCGAATTCGTAGCGAACAGTACACCATGCATGTGCCTGAGTTCGCCTCTCTCTTTATAACCCACCGTAGATCCCTCAAACTAAAACCCGCGTCCAGTCTTCAGAACAAAGCACTGCACACGCCCATCTACAAGGGCTTCAGAAGCAAACCGCAAAACTAACGTTCGATACCGTCGAGATCCGTTTTTTTGTTGAAACCTTAGAACATATTCTGAGCTGAAGTGTCTCCTTCATGCCAAACAGTACGGACTCCGAAAACATTTTCTCACACGACATTCTGAAAGCCATGGATCAAACCAGTCAGTCAGACTCAGTACTTCTCGATTTCAGAGACGCAGTTCATTCAGAACCACAGCCACACTTATTAATGTATGACGTATCAAGCGAAATTTGTGACTGGACTGAGAATTTGTTGGCTGGAAGGACACAACAAGTTATCTTGGATGGAGTGTCATCGCCTCAACAACGAGTGTGTATAACAGTCGTTCACATCTTCCAGCCACCTACCTCTGTCTTCCTCCAGATCGTTCCCTCCGCATCTCAATTTCATGTTTCTTCGGAATCCTCGTTTCCATTTTCTGAACGCGTCGATACCATCTTAGCGTCGATGTTTCTATCCGGCTCAGCAAGAGCTCCTCTTTCAACATTCCCCTTAACCCTTCATATCTCCTCCTCTCCCTCCTTGTTATTCCTATCCTATCTCTGAGGAACTTTACTTCATATGCCTGTAATCAGCTTACACCTCTATCTCTTCATTAACAATGTTTCATGTGCAGAAGTGGGTATTGTTGTTGTTGTTGTTGTTGTCTTCAGTCCTGAGACTGGTTTGATGCAGCTCTCCATGCTATTCTATCCCATGCAAGCTGCTTCATCTCCCAGTACCTACCGCAACCTACATCCTTCTGAATCTGCTAAGTGTGTTCATCTCTTGGTCTCCCTCTACGATTTTTACCCACCATACTGCCCTCCAATACTAAATTGGTGATCCCTTGATGCCTCAGAACATGTCCTACCAACCGATCCCTTCTTCTAGTCAAGTTGTGCCACAAACTACTCCTCAATTCTATTCCATACCTCATCATTAGTGTGATCTACCAATCTCATCTTCAGCGTTCTTCTGTAGCACCACATTTCGAATGCTTCTATTCTCTTCTTGTCCAAACTATTTATCGTCCATGTTTCACTTCCATACATGGCTACACTCCAAACAAATACTTTCAGAAACGACTTCCTGATACATAAATCTATATTCGATGTTAACAAATTTCTCTTCAGAAACGCTTTCCTTGCCATTGTCAGTCTACATTTTATATCCCCTCAACTTCGACCATCATCAGTTATTTTGCTCCCCAAATAGCAAAACTCCTTTACTACTTTAATTGTCTCATTTCCTAATCTAATTCCCTCAGCATCACCCGATTTAAATTGACTACATTCCATTATCCTCGTTTTGCTTTTGTTGATGTTCATCTTATATCCTCCTTTCAAGACACTATCCATTCCGTTCAACTGCTCTTCCAAGGGTATTGTGATGTAGTAATTTCTGACACTTTGTAGCGATATGAAACGGAAATATCACTTAGTCTCGGTCGTAGCTAAATCAGGTGACTGGTTTGTGGGCCGCTCAACCTCGCCACAGTTACGAATGACGATGAAATGATGAGGACAAGACAAACACAGACTCATCTAGAGACAGGTGAAAATCCCTGACCCCGCCGGAAATCGAACCCGGGACCCCGTTCTCTGGAAGAGAGAACGTGACCGCGAGACCACAAGCTACGGACAGTCAACGAAGGAGACTGCGATCAAACCACTCGTGCGACCTATCCTAGAATACTGTTCGATTGTGCGGCACCTGTACCAAATAGGACTAACGAATGGTCAGAGGTTTCGAAATAGCTCACGGGTCAAGTCCAATGGCAAACAGCGTTACAGAAATGTTGAAGAAATTGATCTGTCAGACCCCTGAAGCCGAGGCAAACCATACCGAGTGGGTGTGTTTAGTAGTTAGCAAGGACCAACCTTAAATGATGAATCTAGGAATATACTGCAACCTCCTACGTATCGATACCGCCGAGTTTTCGAGAACAACATTACATTAATAAAGTGCGAGCGGGGGCATGTAAACTGTCATTCTTCCCACAATCCATTTGTGAATGGAACTAGAAGGAGAACTATTAACTGAAGGGGAAGTACCCTCTACACAACGGTTTTTGCAGTGTGAATATAGATGTAGATTTACTATTACAAAGAAAATTGTTTTCATGTTCTTGAGTCACATTTCGGAGAGAGACCACACGCCGCGGTAGGAGTGGAGAAGGTATTACGTACAGATCCATGTCACCTATTTACAAGCATAACGGCCTTTTAGTTACTCGTAGTAAGTTACCAGCTTAGCGCCCCTTGCTTCGCTCGCGTAGACTGCAAAACTCTTTTGTTTTTAACTAACCGAACTTTTATGTTGTTCACAAATTGCAACACCGCCTAAGCTTTTCAGGCTAATTAAGGATGTATACGTATTGTTTCTTCCGTACGTGCTTCAGATCGAAAAGCGCCTCTGGTGCCTGGAATCCAAAATTTTGTTAATCATGCCTTTTCCGTTCTTGTGGAGATATTTCCATAGCAACTTCCTTCCTCTAACTAATATTTCTTTATCTCAGACAGAGAATTGAAATACCAATTTTTATAAATTTACCTTTAATTTTTTTAACGTAACGAAATGTTTTCTTAAAAATTTTCATCCTCTATTGCCCTAAGTCAGAGGCTGAATTACCAAAATCCCATTTTTTTAATTTCTAACCGAGAACTCAAACACCTATTGTCATAGACGTAGCTTCAAAAATCTTTTAGTAGTTCTTTAGTACTTATTTATTTTCAAGGAAAGTTCCACCCACTATTTTATCCCCTTAGTGGTTGAATTTCCAAAAGTGCAACAACACGTACTTTTTTATTTTCTAACTGAGAAACCAAAGAGTTTTCGTAGTTCTACCTTCAAAAAATTCCTCAATAGAGAAACTTTCACATTACCTTTCACCCTCTATTTCATCACCTTACGAGTGTAATTTCGGGCAATCGCTTCTTAAACGATGCCTGCAATATAACATCACTTCTGTCTTTATGCTGTTCATTTGTGGAACACCTCCCACAACCTGCTTAGAAACAAAGTTGATGACACTTCCAACAGGACCTGACCATCATTTTGCAGGACTATGCTCAAGAACTTACAGTGCAAGCTGTTACTCATTTGTTTGACTGATGGGGCTGCTAAGTGCTACACCACGTACTGCACTCCCCTGACTTACGCCCTCGCTAGCTCAACTCTTATTTCTAAAGTGAAGGAAACACTTCATGGCATTCGCTTCAGAACTGCTACAAATTCGTCGGGCAATAGACCGCGCCGCTCGAACTGTCAACACAACTGGCATTGCTAAGAGTATCCTACCCCTTCCACATCGCTGGCAATGGATTATACGCAGTGCTGGTGGCTACTTTGAAGGCCAGTAGAACTTTGAAACACGTATCTATTTTGTACGGGCTGTAAATAAATAGTTTTCACTATTAAAGTTCCAACCCTCGTATTTCGTAAAGCGTTTCACCCTTATTTCATCCACTTGGAGATTGAACTAAAAAAAAATTAAAAAAAAAGGAAATATTTTCATAAAGACGTTCACTCCACGTTTCACCTCCATAGGTGCTGAATTTCTAAAACCAGCGAAATACGTATTTTTTTCGTTTGCAATCGATAACTCAAACATCAATTGTCATAGCTGTAGCTTTAAAAAAACACTTTAGTAGTTCTTTAATAACTATATATTTTTAAAAAATCACCCACTATTTCCCCCGCTTATGGTTAAATATCCAAAAATGCTGACACACATATTTCTTAATTTGCAACCGAGAAACCAAATACCAATCTTCGTAGGTCTAGCTTCAAAACTGCCTTAATAGCGACATTTTCCGAAAAACATCCCTTATTTTACCCCCTTGGGTTCGAATTTCGAAAAATCGCTTGATAAACGATGCCTGCAGTATAAGATCCACACCTATGCCAAATCTTTAGTTTCTTTTATACACTCTCGTCGCCAGTTTTGTAAAAGCCTCTACTGCTGTGGAGGCCCAGTTGCCACTGTTGTTACGGTAGGCTGAGCTTACGCGTTCGTGAAACGGCTTATGGTGCAGTACACCGCTAAGACAATTTCTCCCTGCCACTATAACACAGCTATATCCCAGGGTCTGGTAATAGGATAGACGAACCAACGTTCTACAACACTCCAACAAATTAGTAACAAAGGCACACAAATGAGTTAAAAAGGTTAATTTATCTTTGTGACTAATTGAATATTTAAGTCTGCAACACTGCTTGCAATACAACACAAATAATGGCCCACAATGGCTACGTGCAAATAATCGTTGGTAAACTTTACAGTACACAGCAAATGCAATTACAACCGTATGTTCAATTCTAAGGGTTCACTAAACGACGTCAGCTCTGGACGACGATCTAAACACATCAAAACAAATTTTGCTCATCTCGGTCCCAGAACTCCTGAAGGTAGACGTAGACTGTGGATATTGTATCACAGACACAGCCCCTTTGGCCGTTCAGAGATGTCACTACACCCGCCCAAACACAACCATGTACGAGCAGCGCCTATTAGACTGAGGGGGTCCGACAGCCGATCATTTCTAGTCATTCCACCAGGAAGGAGGTAGACGGCTGTAGTTCAACCATGCCTAGACGGTAAATACCGCGGTTCGATCACGTTCGCATTGTTACTTTTCGTCAGGAAGATCTCTCAACAAGGGAAGTGTCCAAGCGTCTCGGAGTGAACCCAAGCGATGTTGGTCGGATATGGAGGAAATACAGAGACACAGGAACTGTGGATGGCATGCCTCGCTCAGGTCGCCCACGGCTACTACTGCAGTGGATGAACGCTATCTACGGATTATGGGAGGAACCCTGACATCAGCGCCACCATGTTGAATAATGCTTTTCGTGCAGCCACAGGACGTCGTGTTACCACTCAAATTGTGCGCAATAGGCTGCATGATGCGCAACTACTCTCCCGACGTCCATGGTGAGGTCCATCTTTGCAACCACACCATACAACGAGGTACAGATGGGCCCAACACATGCCAAATGGACCGCTCAGGATTGGCATCATGTTCTCTTCACCGATTAGTGTCGCATATGCCTTTCAACCAGACAATCGTCGCCGATGTGTTTGGAGACAATCCGGTCAGGCTAAACGCCTTAGACACCCTGCCCCGCGAGTGCAGCAAGCTGAACGTTCCCTGCTGTTTTGGGGTTTCATTATGTGGGGTCGACGTACGCCGCTGGTGGTCATGGAAGGCGCCGTAACGGCTGTGCGTGAATGCCATCCTCCGACCGATAGTGCAACTATTCGCGAGGCCTTCGTCTTCACGGACGAAAATTCGCGCCCCCATCGTGCACTTCTTGTGAATGACTTCCTTCAGGATAACATCGCTCGAATAGAGTGGCCAGCGTGTTCTCCAAACACGAACGGTAGATAGATTGACGTGACCCACCAAACACTCTGAGGGATCTGTGCAGAATCGCCGTTGAGGAGTGGGGCAATCTGGACCAACAGTGCCTCGATGAACTTGTGGACAGTATGCCACGACCAGTACAGGCATGCATCAATGAAAGATGACGTGCTACTGATGTGTACAACAATCTGGACCACCACCTCTGAAGGTCTAGCTGTATGGTGGTACAGCATTCAATGTGTGGTTTTCATGAGCAATAAAAAGGGCGGAAATGATGTTTATGTTGATGTCTATTCCAATTTTCTGTACAAGTTCCGGAACACTCGGAACCGAGGTGATGCAAAACTTTTTTTTTGATGTGTGTATAACCAATTGGGCGAGAGCTGCTCTTCTGTCTTCCGAGTAGGCTTCTGTCAGTTGCCGTACAGTCATTGGCGGATCGTACTCGGCCGGCAGTTGGCCGAGGCGAAGTCGATATCTTCGTCCTCAACTCCGCTCGTGGCGATGGTGCAACTCGCGCAAGTCGCGATTATCTATGGCACTGGCACCAGCTGTCATCTTTGTGCCTGTCGTGCTTTTGCCCTGGCTGTGACTTGTTCGGATGACACAGCAGTGATCTGGGCTGGGCGATGATGAGTCAGGCAGGCAGTCAGTCAGTCAGTCAAGACATTGTCTTTTATATAGACAGATGACAACGCATATTATGTTCATTACATGTACAATATGCTGATCCACGGTTATAGTGCATATTTTATTTTGAAGTATGCCTTGCCGAGTAAAAGCGAAACAGTTTTTGAAATCTTTGTTTAGTATTCGGTTTCAATGTTTCCCATTGTATTTTTCGGAAACCTTGTTCCAAGTAAAAAAAATTATTATTGCGTCCCACAAAATCCAAAACACTTCCGATTGTAGAAATTTTGGCTTTCCAGTTCCTGTTCATTAGTACAGCACACAATGGCTCTCGACTCCTGTACCAACCTTTTCTGGCCGCAGACATCACTGGGTGCAGCCTATACCCGACTGTCTTGTCTGTCGGACGACCTGCTCGCGTGTGCCGAGTACCACTACACCTTAGGTTTTCTGTTATTTCCCTAAATCGCTTCAGGCAAATGCCGGGATGGTTGGTTCCTTTGAAAGGGCACGGCCGACTTCCTTCCCCAGCCTTCCCTAATCCTATTGGACTGATGACCTCATATGATAAGACCCATAGTGCTCAGAGCCATTTGAGCCTAATCCGATGAGACCGAAGACCTCGCATTCTCGTCTCCTCCCCAACCCAACCCCGACCACTACATCTACGTTATATTCTTGAAATGTGTCGCACGAGAGGGCAGACTGCGATTTTGGCGGGGAATGATTCTTTATTTTGGACAATGTTCTATGAAATATCAAGTATCTTAAACAATTCTGAACAGTACCTTACCGTAATGCCCCTTTTAAGAACTGAAGAACAAAATTCACAAAATTCCTGCATAGTGTCTGCGCCATCGGAAGCTGCCATGGACGTTTGTGCCGACATTTCGAAAATATAACAGTTAGTGAAAGTGTGAAAATGTTGTTTGTATCCATAATTATGTTGCACGGGCATGTGCCCGACGTGTGACGTAAAGTCATAAAGGAAGGGTTTCGGCACGAACATAGTTGTGCTGCTTCCACGCAGTGTAGTTGCTAAGTGGCGGTACAATCTTGCTAGCTGCTGAAGTGTCTCAATTCGTGTCGCATTTTTTTTGGGTATCTTGGATCTGTGATCTACACCAGGACTATAAATAACGTTAAATAAATCCCGTAGACTGGTTTCACGCAGTTCTTCACGAATTTATACTCAGTGCATGCCTCTTCATTTGTGCGGAACGTGCAAAATAACTGTATTCCGACCTAACGCGAAGAACGGAAACAGAAAATCATCTGGCGACGCTCGGGACGATCGATCTATCAGCAGCACACCCGCTGTATGCGAAGCCCTGAAATATATTGTTCACGATCAAGTTTCTGAATACTTACGAGAACTTAATTTTTACGATAAATATCTGTCCGCCTTTCGTAAGAACCATAGTGCAAAAAAATGCACTGGGGCAAATGATTACCCGAAATATCCTATGGACTGATGTGAGGTCACAATACTAAATTTTATCAAAGCATTTGATACCGTCAACTCTGATATACATCACAGAAAAATAAATGCAACAGCTAAAATTTTCTGATAGAACGCTGAAGTAGGTCGGTAACTATTCGAGAAACGGACAGCAAAGTGTCTGCGGGAATGAGAGGCTGTGCTGCAAGAATAGCACAGGAAGACTCCTGTGGGCAGTAATGTTTTCTTGAATGTCAATGACATCTCGTCGGTCCCTTTGTGCAAATAACATTTCTATGCCGACGACTTCCAGCTTTCCCAAGTGTGAGACCTGAAGAATATTGTGAACGTCCAGATAAATGACGATCTGTCTTCAGGCTATGGAGGGGTCAAAAACTGGGACTTAAACCAAATGAGAACAAGTCCCCAGAAATCTCAGTATCCCTCCGGAAACATGATCAGAATTCCGCAAACAATTGTCTCCTATTTTTCTCGACGATATTCAAATATTAGAAAACAGGGAAAGCGTCTCAAATGGGCAGAGAACATAGCCGCCACTTTCGTTCAAGAGCACTTTCGCTTGCCTCTATGCCTGTACAGTTTTGGAACAATTTCCTCAAGATGTAAAATGTTAACTGGGGCAATCACCCACTACTCTCCCGAATCTATGATAGAAAATACAAGACGGTAAGAATGTGTGCGCCGGCCGGGGTGGCCGTGCGGTTCTAGCCACTGCAGTCCGGAACCGCGTGACAGCTACAGTGGCAGGTTTGAATCCTGCCTCGGGCATGGATGTGTGTGATGTCCTTAGGTTAGATAGGTTTAAGTAGTTCTAAGTTCTAGGTGACTGATGACCTCAGATGGTAAGTCCCATAGTGCTCAGAGCCATTTAAGAATGTGTACGACACATCTGCAACGTCCGACTGTCACACGCAACGCCGGCCGCAGAAGCACAACACTATGTCACATTAGAGACTAAGCACCTGTTATCAGCATCAGAACACGAGATCTCGCTTACTTAGAAACATTCGCAAACTCGTAACGACTCCCCTAATATTCACGTGTCTAACCAGTTTTCCACTTGTCAAACAGTAAAGCCAATGCTCCCGTCTTCATCCAGTTATGGGTCTACCTCTTTCCGGTTCTCAGTCACGCCACTTTCTATTTCCCCATCTTAAGTAATTGTGTTCTACCACGTCCATCCTCACTCTCTCCCCTCCCCCACCCTCTCTTACACCCTACCACTCATGTACTTGGAGCCAGCGCTTATATTTTAAATCTATCTTCCCGTAATTTGTTAAACATGAAAGAATGTAAACTGTGTTTCTGCTGCTCTTTACTAATTTCTAATTATTATATTATGTATTAGATGTAACTTCTAACATACTTATATCAATGTAAAATATGTATAACGCCTCGCTAGAGTTAAAAGAGCATGGTGCCGTTAACCCTGCTAGGCTAAATAAATCAATTTTTTTAAAAAAAAAACTGGATATGCCTACTATAGTAAAGTCCTTGTATCCGGAAACAGCTTTTAACCCCCACCCCCGTCCGCCAGCACTGTTACCAAACTGGCAATGCCTCCTTGCTTCCAAGACATGTCGTACCAGCTAACCCATTTCGCAAGTCAACTTGCGCCACTAACAATCCCCCCCCCCCCGCAATACTATTAAATACTTTCTCGTTACATAAGATAGGAAAAACTCATTTAATTTTATGATCAAATGAGATGTTTGGAACTTCTCCATGGATTGCAGTTTTGTCTCCATTTGCTTGGTTGGTTGGAGATTACAGGAACCAAATTACTAGGTCATCAGTCTCTTTTTCCTCTAACAGACAGGTCTACAGGACTCTGCATCACAGATGGCCCACCCCTCAAAACGTAAGGGAAGAAAACCCTAAAGTCTACCAAAGCTGAACGAAGGCTATATATGGAACAAACAACATGAAAGGAAGACAGGCAGGCGAGGTGCCACATCTAAGGAGTAACCGGGAACCCCAACAGCAGAATGTAACGAGGACATACATCCCCCACCCCTTGCCGTAGGCACCCTAATCACAAACTGCCAAGGAAAGGCTAGCAACACGGACAGATCAAGTGAAGCACATATAGACGATGGCAAACAACTCTAACAGGCCACATGAGAAGGGTGTAGAAAAGTAAAAGAGCAGGTAGTGTGGACCATCAAGTTTAGACAGTTGCAGCCCAGTCTAGCCAGAGCAGCCAATAGATTGTTCTGCCAACTCCTCAATGGGCCGATAAGGTTAAGCGGTCCTCCCTTAAAGAAAGTGGTAAACGCCCCCATTCACTGATGGAACTTAGGAATAAGGCAGCAGCTACGGACACAGGGGTAGCGAGTCAGCAAGGCTGCTTCGTTGGGACAGTCAAGGAAAATGAGTACCACTGTCAGACAGGAACCACATTGAGACGACCACGAGTCAGCCAAATAAGACCGATGTGGAGTCGACAGAGACTGGCAGAGTCCTTGAAAGAGGCCTGCTTGGAGGTCCTCCACAGATTCGTAGTCTCCTTTATCACCTGTAAGTAGCCTGGTGAAGTCAGAGTGAGCCATTTTGTATTCCATATCCCTAAACAGTTTTTTGAATAGCCTAGCCAAACTAGCTACCACTGACCAGGATCCCAACATCGCACAGGGCCCAGGCGAAGATTACTGAGCGTCTACATTGTTCAAGGGGTTACAAAGAATCCTAGATAACCATGACCGTGGGATGGCAAGGGCAACTATGGCCGATGTCGGGGAAACTGCTCAAGTAGATGCTGCAGATGTGAAAGGACTAAACAGTGCTGTAGGATATGCTTGAGAGTACAAGAGATGGCTGCCAAATCTGCAGTGAAAAGACTACAGCGTTCCAGGACGAAGTGGAATTCAGTACGTCCCACGTGAGTATAAACAAAGCCTACATGATCAGCAATGATGGAGCCAT
The DNA here is from genome assembly GCF_023897955.1 of Schistocerca gregaria. Taxonomy (NCBI): domain Eukaryota; kingdom Metazoa; phylum Arthropoda; class Insecta; order Orthoptera; family Acrididae; genus Schistocerca; species Schistocerca gregaria. Next base: position 11,765,456 of record NC_064920.1, read on the forward strand.
CAGTATAATTACTTCTGAACCCCAGGATGCGCCAAGGATGGAGAAAACCAGGTGACACAGGGCCTCAGGATGAACCAAGTCTTTCAGACTTTGTGATAGGTCAAGATGAAGCTGTGGCTCAGGGATGCACAGCAGAGGTGTGCGTGAGTAGGCCCGGAGGAGAGATATTAGACGAAACAACTGGAATTCAGAGAGGAGGAGTGGTCGTCGATTGTGACCATAATCACTGATCTGGGCCACTGTTGCTGGAGACTGATTTCCGTGTTCGGAACTTTACCTCAACGACTCATTGCGGCGGAGACTTATCGCTTTTAGTACTGGTCTTCACTGCTCGGTTGGCACGGAGTCTCCATCTTCGCCAGCGTAAGCCAAAGTGTTGGCTGCAGCTTAATACACTTCGCTGTCTGAGTAACATCAGCTGGGGTGCAGATAGCAGTGCCCTTCTGCAGCTTTGGAAACCCTGGTACAATCCCATCGTGATTATGGGAGTCTGGCAGACCGTTCGGCATCACCGTCAGGGTTGCAGACTGTCCGATATCCCATTGTAGAGAAGAAAGCACCCCAGTCAACACCGTTGAGAGCCCATCTGGGCAGGCGTCCAGGGGAGTAACGCTCAGGAAGAGACAGGAAGATCGGGAAGTGGTCACTACTACCTCGTGGTAGATGGGAGAAGACAACAGAGCAAATGGAAAGGTCAATGGCCAGGACAGTTCTGTGCGCAGAAGCAAAGCTGAAGTTGTGCCTGTAAGTTTTTGAGGCCTTTACCACGGCCAGTGATCCTTGTCCCATCCCACAGAGGGTTAAAGGCATTGATATCACCCAAGATTAGGAAAGGTGGGGGGGCTGAGAAACCAATGCAAACAATATGTTTTGACACACTTCATCATTGGGAGGGATGTACACAATGCAGATGGTAATATCTGAAATGCTGTTAACCGAAGAGCCACAGCCTCCAGCGGTATGTTACGACACAAGTTAGCTATGGAGTGTGTCCAGAACAAATGTGGAAACTCCCTTCAACATCCTGTCATAACTAGCACGATTCTTATACCATGTTTGGTATACAGAGAGAGTTGGGGTCCACACTGTTTGAAATAGTCTCCTGGAAGGCAATGCAGACGACAGGGGGAGTGCTTAGAAGATGTAATTCAGCCAGGTGGCAGAAAAAACCTGCCACAACAGCACTGGAGAATAATGCTGTCGATGTACTGTGATGTCATGAAGGAAGCAGGTTATGCCCTTGGGTCACCTGCTGCCACTACTAGAGGGGTTACGGCATCAACTCTCACAGGTTCTGGGTTCCATTGCATGTTGCGACTTAGGGCCTCAGGGCCTGCTGGAAACTCCACCTCAGCCACAGGAGTACAACAGGCAGGATCTACAGGCCACTTGAATCAACTTCTTGGAATATTACTTCTTATCCTTCCTCCACTTAGAGGATTTGGATGACTGCGAGGGCTTCTCTGAATGACTTTCACGCTGTTATGACGACGACCAAGAAGTTGTATGACCAGCAGCCAGTGGCTCCTTCAGACGTTCAGCCACTGCTTGGTGCGCAGTTGTAGACCACTGCTCGGTGCCCAGTTGTAGACTGGCAGAAACCTTGGAAGGAAGTGTCCCAAGGGATCCCTTCTTGGCGAGAGGCGCTGGAGGTAGGTGATTTGTCTCCAGCTGGGAGGTCGCGACCAATGTCTCCAGTGGATGGGAAGCCAACGATCTGAAAAGTAGGCGACGGGAACGCAGCAAGAGGAGAATCTCCAACCATCAGAGGGGTAGGCATCGTCGAGCAGCCCTCAGGTCCCACTGTAGGAGGTGTAACTGGTGGAAACCGGGGGGGGAGGGGCGACGCCGTCGTAGCTGCCTGTGGCGCTGTCACACATTTGGCTACAGCTGCTTGTACTACTTCTTGGTCTCTTGTTAAACTTGTCTCACATTCTCTCTGTAAAACGGTGCAATTTGGCGGTCAAGCAGAATGGTGCTTTTCACAGTTGACACAGACGATGGGACAGGCACAAGGAGCGTTCACATGCAGCAGTCGTCTACAATCTCTACATTGCGTTGCGATGTGAAGATGCGTGAGAATTTCAAGCACGTGAAGCACCGTGTTGTGGAATGGCGGGGGGATACAGTTTCACATCACATCAGTACTACATCACCTTGACCTTTTCTGGCATTGGATAGCCCTTGAAGTCCAAGATGAACGCACTGGTAACAATTCTAGTGTCCGTTGGCCCACTACAGACATGACAGACGAAGTATACACCTCGTCACTCCCAGAATGCACCAAACTAGTCATCAGACTGCAAGAGCTGGTTTCTGCGGAAAATTATGTCCTGAACCATATTTGAACTATTGTGGGAAGGTGCCAGTCATCAGGACGTCACCCAGCTTTTTACAAGCGAGCAGATCCCGTGACTGGGTAGGGGATGCTGTTTTGATAAAAAAAAAACTTGCCTATTTTTCAGTTTAGACATGGCTGACAGTCCCCCAAACTTGCCTTTTCTGTTCTCCACAAAGAATTAGAGTTTTGTGGTCAAGAAGGAATCACCATCAGTCTCTGTGCAAATCAAGTATTGTGAGGATTATTTCGCTGCTTACCTTTAGCCCTACATTCCTCCCACAGAGTAACCAGGAGTTCATATCTTCTGCATTTCCTTCCATAGAAACAGCTGGGTCCGTATGGCCACCAGCAGGACATAACTCCATCAGCTTCATTTGCGGCTCACCTGCCATGGGCGCCACCCGACCTCAGCAATGGCCAGTAATCCGTTGCTCCGAGTCCCCATGCCCCAGTCGTGACGAACATATTCGCCTTGGCATATATACGGACTTCTCAGCTCGGGCACCAACACTGTCTCGAGTATTTGGGAAAGTGGTGGCACGTCAAACTCAAAAATGGGGAACTTTTATTTATTAATGAAAGAGTAGAGGGCGCCAGAAGTGAAATGGGAAACCAGGGTCCGAAATCATGAACCAGGCCCGAGCGGGGTCTACACTAGAAAAGGTGTGTGTGTGTGGGGGGGGGGGGGGGGGCGCAGAAGGGGAAAAGTATACTGGAAGTATAGGCTTGAAGCACGGAAAGAAAGTAATGCTGCTACGGTTCGGGCTCTGTCGTAACCAAGCATGTGCTCACGAAAGAATTACGAGGCAGGGGGTGGGGGGTGGGGGCAGGGGGAGGGGAGGGCGGGAGAGAGGGAAGGCGCTGCTCGTTTTGTTTCCGGTTCGAAGTGATGAATCCACGTTTCATAGCCTGTGTCGAAGTGAGACGAATCTTGTCACAATCAGCCTCACAATGCCGCACAGACGGTCCTTCGTTGCGCTTTATGATTCTCTTAGGTGACGAGGAACCCAGAGGGCACACGCGGACTGGTGGACGAATGTGCGAAAACTACCAACAAAGACGTCTAGTTGAGCAGCGACGTTTTTCTTTGGTATCCGTTGATCAGCTGCAATGATAATATCCGAACGTTCGAACTTTGGAGGGGTCACCGGACAAGACGGCACGCGCGAGATGGGATAGGTTTGCGTGACCTCGCTGGGAGGATGACGCACGCCTCGCCCAACGACTCGCCGTGCTCTTGTTCACTAACAGCTGTCCGTAGACATTCTGCAAGGGCCTATGAATATCAGCGATGCTAGTTTTCCGCCAAACGAGAATCGCCAACAGCTCTACTTAGAACGGAGTTTCGTTACAGAAGCTGTTTTGAAGGCCAGGTATAGTGCCACCACCAATCGCAACTGGACGAAACCAGAGGGGTGAATACAAACGCTGAAGCCGGAATATTCCCACGATGTCACAAAACAAATTCTGCACTTTTCCAACCGACATTTTTTCGAAAAAGTATGTGTTGAATTATTTATTGAACTTCCTTAGTATAAAATTTTTATACAGCAAAACTGCGAATTTCGCGATACCCCTGAAAAATTGCAGATTTCACGCCATCGTTCTCGGGAAATTTCCCTGTCTAGTCATTAGTTATGCGACCTACCCACCTGTGTTCGGGAATCTTGTGTAGCACAGTAAGTCGAAAGCTTACATTGTTTTATTTGTACTGTTAATCGTCCATGTTTCACTTATGTAAAAGCTAAAACGTAGAAAAATACCTTAGGAAAAGACTTCCTAATGTTTGTATCCATTCTTAATGAATTTTTCGTTTTGAATGACGGTTTTTCTGTTAACACCAATATTTCTGGGGTGATCGACACAGATTAAACACAGAGGTCATTAGCCACTATTTTCCTTTAATAATCGAAGCCAAATGTTTACAACAGAAGAAAAGGGTGGACTGGCAGTTTGAGTAATATTACGATTTTCGTTATAGGGCGCTCAACGACACATTTATCACCGCCCTTGCAGAAGTTGATGAACAAGCTTAGCCAGTGCAATTTTTTTTCCTCGTAACGCACATTCGGACAATGGCCCGCTTATAATTGATGGCGCCAATTCCAGGCCGCGGTTTCGAAACGGCAAAAACCTTGGTTTCAATACTTGATATAATTATTGATGGAATTTAAAAACAGAAAATGGTATCATAGTCTACGCATTATGACGTACAACGTTAAACCTTTGACAGAGTGAGACGAGTATTAAGGGTAGAAGGAGTGTGGAGTGTGCATTCCTCCTAATGATGTCAGCGACTGTTTTTTCGATTCGCCAGGTGTCTGCAGTTTCCTTGTTGCTACGTGTAGCTGGAGTCATCCCAAACAAATACCGAGTCACGTCTTTCAGGCGACGTCCAGTGTAGATGGAAGGCGTCTGTTTGTTTCCCGTCACAAACAAAATTATTTTTAAAGCGGAATTTCGCTTGCCCATTCGATACACCAGACCCAGGTTAGTGTAGTGTGCGCTAACAGCGGCAGTAGCCCCGCCCGGTCCAGGGGAGGCACCGCCGCTGCACTAGTGGTCGTTGTACGTGTTATATACAACTTCTACCCTCGACGCCTCCTTCCAGTACTAAACTGATGATCTCTCGAGGCCTCAGAATGTGTCCTGCCAACCGATCCCTTGGGTATCAGTTCTACATGTGGATGTTAAAAGTGATTAAGATAGTATTAAGAGAGATACGAACATTCACTTTAAATTGTGAAATTGAATCGCACAATCGTCGACGCTTTCCTCACTGACTAAATAAGAATGAACTACACTCTTTAAGACATACTAAAATAGCGCACCCAATAATACAGGCAGGGATTCAGATAACACACAAAACCTTAAAAACCTCTTCTAGACTCATCTCATTCTTATTTGAAACAGTGGGCAAACCTCTATCTGGAAAAAATTTTGGCTCCTCGTGAGAACATACAGCGCGGCGCTGAGCCGCTGCGCTATCGCGTCCAGTCCAGGTCGTGCTATCGCAAACAGAAAGCTAACCCCTTCCCTGTATGGTGCACACCGCGTCTTTATGTCCTGCGCGAATCTGCCTGCTGGGTAAACATGCTGAACGATATCTACGGTGTTTAGAGAGCCACAACAGACGAGACTAGTTACGCATCTCGTCCACTGCAGTGCGCAGAGTTCAGCGCTGAAGAGTTGTCTGTCTCGGTAGTCCTAGAGACCCAATATCGTCCCGTTCCGGAGCACCTTCCTGCGGCAAAAAATATCTGAAGTGGTAACGGGAATAGAACCCAGGTCCTTCCTCACCGGACGCAGTGGCTGCTTTGAGGGCTCCAACGCAACAAAATGTTCAGGTACGCTACACCGAGCCTTGCGAGCTGTTGCTCTGCCCTAACGCCAAACGCTGTCGCTCTTCCGCTGACGGTGAGCGGCCGGGTAAGAGGCAACAGCGGCGGAACACAACTCTAAACGCAGCTGCCAAGGGCAGCCTGCACGCGACGCGCCACCTGGTGGCGACGAGCGGTTAACGCCGAACGCTTACAAACAGTCTGCTGGCGACGTACTGGGTTTGCTGCTCACCGTTATTTCGTAGTAACGTTGCGCAGATCCTACTGTCAGTTACAGATGTAAGTCAATACGGAAGATTTCATCTGTGCAGCTGAAAAACAATTAACAGCATGCAACACCAAGTGTGAGGAGTATTCGGATAGACTGCAGAGAAACGTTTCACCGGACGTTACACGCAGACGTTCTTCGGGGGAGACATCCGTCACTCACATTTACTCCCGCTCGTGTTGCGTCTATTGGCACGTAATGTAGAACATAAGTACTGAAACTGTCTTTAAATTTATCTCGGTGACTAACAAAACTTTCAAAACTTCTTTGTTCGGCAAAGTCTTAAGATACTCTAACGCCGATCAAAAATTCTGCACTCTTCAGGAAGCGTGCCAAAAATACATTCGGCATATTTTCTAGCCCTACAGAGATTGCATCGGAAAACACTTGGAAAAAAATGTCCCTTCTTAACGCAGCAAGTGAGGTGATTCTGAAAACTTAATCGATAACGATCAGAAGAGGTAATCGACCACAGCCTTCATACAATTACTTGCTATCGAGCAACTTACTTTCACTGTGAATTAACTTCTTGTGAAGCAATCAACAGTCGAGAAGCGATCGATCCGGCGATCTTCTATTTGCTCTAAAGTGAACGAACACGAGTACACGGTGGGATTCACACGTGGGCAGCAACATTATCGATAATATGTTTTTGTTGTTTTAATAAAGTGATCCAGAGCCCCCTGCGTCGATTAGACGTATACGTAGCCGCCACACAGCTGGGTCAACTAACTCCCTTTTAGGGAACCTTTAGCTACTATTGTTCGAGATGTAACGGCAGGCAGGATACACTTTTCTTGTCCCCCTCGTCAGACTCCAGAGAGCGCAGCGCGACGACGGAGCATCCGCGCCCCGCTACCCCTCAAGGTCACAGCAGCGGCTCGGCTCGGCGCGGTGCTGTGCTGTGCTGTGCTGTGCTGTGCTGTGCTGTGCTGCCCGGCGGCGCGCTGCGTCCAACTGTTACGCCGACCCACACCATTTCCCATCGTTTTTGCAGTACACCGGTGTCCATGTCGATATTTCTACAACCTAGGATGCCCTTACCTAAGTTTAACCCTAGGAATAACAACGCATTTTCCATAACCCGCACCACCGAGGGAGACTGACTTTATGCCCACACAAACTGTTAGCTTTTATTAACAATACCCTTTTCAAATAGGTGCTAATGCATAAGTATGTTCCAGATCCTAATAATATATTTTACCAACAGCTTATAAATACCAGCGCATTTCCTATAATCTGTACATACAGAGGAGTTGTGCTTTATGGCGACCACAATATTTGTTAAGTACACATTTCGTTAATTCTCGTCGAATTTTTTTCGCAACACAAGACATATGGATGGGTAAGAAGGTCCTTGAATTTGATAATATGTCTGTAAAATTTGCTGCGAAGAACCACATTCAGTACTAATGTTTCGGCGTAAAGTGAAGCGTCGGTTGGGAACGCTAGAGGAGAGAAGGCGCTGGCCGACCCCTGTCCGCCGGCAGCGGCCTGGACACGGAGGGGACGTGGGCTGCGCGCCGCCTGGCCGCGGCCCAGCAGTTCTGCGACTTCCACAGCGGCACACTGCAGAGACTGCTCATCCTGCATGTCGCTCTGTGAGAAATGTAGAACGATGTGTCGCGAGCACAGTATTGTCATTTATTTTCTGTAAATGAAATTGACTAAGACGATTTGCTTCAACTGTCGTCCAGGGATCGGAGAAAGCACGTTTGCCAGGCACCCCACATTTGACGAGTGGGCGGGGTGCAACTACGACTTAGAATTTTTCGGTTACGTCTCGCTGAAAAGTCCAAAGCAGTGACGGACTCCGGTATAACAAATCATTGAAAACGATAAATATTTATTTAAAATGTAAAGTGCATTACTAGATTACAATAGTTTCAAAAAGTGGAGATAAAGTGTCGTCGCCCCCCCCCCCCCCCCCCCCTACCGCACTGCATCGGTTGAAGTGTTGTGCTATTCCACTTCTACAGCACAATGAGAAAATTCACAGGGGTCATAAGCGAGGTTGCTTGCCGAGGTCAAGTTCCAACGAGAAGTGTTATGTGGCTAAGTACTTCAATTGATGTTACAGTTCTAGCGACGCTCTCCAACGTTTTGTTGATCGTGGAACGGGAATGCCTTCTACAATCCCCTCTTTTGATCAAAAAGAGATTTTGACGCCGTTCTGACCTGTTACCCTTAGCCACGCTAGATTTTCTTAACGCAGTTCCCAAGTGACTGATCTCTTGACGCCACTTAGCTGCGTCGGTGTTGCTCGTATCTACCCGCCGATCAGAGGCGTCGTTTTTGTCACCCAACACAATTCCTACGTACAGCTAGGGATATACACAACTGGGATGAGGTCGCCTGCTAACCACCACACGCAATATCGGCGCGCGGCACAGTCCGAAATGGAGGGTTCCTTGTCAGGTACAGGATGAACAACAGGAAACCAGCCGCGAGAGGTTAAGGAGCACAAAATGTCGTGGACATACGGCCGGAAATCCGTTCCGACGCAGGCACCGACTTGAAAGTGGACATAAAATACTTCTGACAGGTTAGGATTCAATACGAGAAACCACGCACGAGAGCAACACAGACAGGCGGGCATGTTCTGCCTGGTGGCAGCGAACCAGCAGAACCAATCCAGTGTCAGTGTGCGGGCGACGATTACTGCCTACATCCTCCTCCCGCAATGGCTCAAACTCTAGTCTCGAATGCACTTCCTGCGGGTGAGGCTGCCTCCCTCTGGAACGCGCACCCTGTGTGTGTGTGTGCGCTACGTGGTGACGCTCCAGATCATTTCCGTATTTCTAACGGAGAGGCATCTCGACATCATCTGCTCCGACCACACAATAATGCTGCCTCAGTGGCGATCAATCGCTGCCACTGAAACACAGGCACAGAAAAAACATTGACACTCGTGTCTGCTTACAATCATTCAAACCTACGCTGTCAAAGGAAAGACCCTTTATCTCCACCATCAGGCCGGTGCAACTCTCCCCCACCCCCTCAGAAACGCATGTACGGCCGCTCGCCCGCATGACCGCCTTAACTCCTTATCCTGCACCTTGTGCCCATTTAGCAAATCCTGCGTGTTCACCGTCCTCACGATACGGGCAGTTAAGTCGAGATCGCCGTTCCTTGTGACACTGGGCTGCTCTGTACAAGCGCAGACGAGTTCGAGCAATACCATCCTCCTGATCTTAATTTACACATTTTCTTTTCCATCCCTTTCTCCCGGTCTTCCTTTTTGCGGGTGAGAGGACAGTCTTACCGTTCTATTGCTCTACTCCTCACTGCCACTGGCGGGCTTTCTCAATTTACTGGCTTCCGTGACAGCCATCACAATAGCGGAATGTCATTTATGACGACACGATGGCAACACTAAAACCAGTCCTAGCCGGAGAAATCCTGAGACACGGTCGGGAATTCACCCGGAGGTCTCTTCGTTTAGCAATCTGCCGCTCTGTGCACGCAGCTACCGAGGTGGACGTGTTTACGGTCTGTGTGGGTCTGCAAGAGTACAGGAGGAGGCCGTGTTAATGGGGCGACCTCTTCTCAACCGACGCCGGCAAAGAACGAAAGGGCTCCCGCCAGCACCAGCAGAGGGGCATCCACTAACGCGCTTTGAGTGCTCGTCTCTCTCCGACGGCTTACTGACTCTCAAACTTGTTCCCGAGTTTGAAACGAGGCGACGGCGTCATCTGTAACTTCTGCCAAATTTTCGGCCATAGTGAATGAATTAGCTCGTATTTCTTACGGGCGTCGAAGACTGAGGGGCGACCGAATCAGACAAACTTGCAACCTCGGGGGATGGTGGTCTGAGCAGCTTGTGAACAGTAGAGGTTTTCCACAAGGGCCATCATCGGGAGAAATTTGGCCACAGTTTCTGCAGACAGGTTCTGAAATCCAGTGAGATCGTATGTGATCGAAAGTGAAGTATCAGGGGAACCTCAAGGGTGGCGGGAAGTAAGGCTTAACATCACATCTATATACTGTCTTATTTTTCTGCGGAAAGGCACCTGTGTCAACCTTGTCTTCCTTTGCCCCCCCCCCCCCTGTAAACATCAGGCATAACGAACTTCGCAGTGTTGCATGTTGTCTCAGTATCCTTCACGACACTGTACGGTTAGCTTCGTGGTCAGGAAGATACTGCCCTGGGTCACATTCACCCTTTGCAGGCACAGGGCTACGAGCGCGCCACAGTGAACTGCGCGAGCCACTTTGTAGAGCTCTCAGAGGAATGTCCAATCTGCTCCTCAGAAACGGTTGCGCGTGACGAACTAACCATTTCGCGCCTACAAACTTGAACGGAACAATTACAACCTTTCTCTCAAGGGCTACACAGGGTTTCCTAGATGGCAGCATTATGCACCACTACTGCGAAGTACTGTCGGAGTCGAGAATGAAGCATGTGATCGCTACGAAAGAGCTACTCTTTCGTGTAGAATGAGGGGAAAACAAAATTCGCAATGTCGAGCGCTACGGGTTGTAGGAGTGGAGTTATGGCTTTAGAGCGGGGTAATTGCGAAGGATACGTCTCCTAGCTTGGTACAGGTTCGACATTGTGCTTCGTGTTCTGCTTTTATAAATACGGACACATTCCATATATTTCCGCAAGGCGCATATTTCGCCGAACTTATTTGATATTATCCATAAAAATAAAGGTTTTGCTGCTCTGATGAAATAAACGTGTGTCCTCGCGCTCAAATAATAGTAAATCGCTTAATTTCTTTTTTCCTTGGCTGTCCCTCATCGCAAGTCCTGGCTGTGGAAAGGAAGGCTCGAGCGTAATAAGATCCATCATCAAACGTCCTCCTAGCACTCCGCTCAGTGCGCCTATTACCCACACTGCGGCCTCCTCCGCTCCAGGGCTCTCCCCAGGGGCAACGGCCAGCCACTGCGACGCCCGCCTGGCTCGGAGTCCCGCTGCCCTTAAACGACAGGTGTCTACTCAAGGACTTGGGCACGCACTTAACAGTTCGGGCATCGCTCGTGACACGCCTGCATTGTTACCACGTATAACATATCTTTATCATTTTTATCGTGAGAGTATTACTTGTGTATCCTTATTGCAATTTCAATCGTCTTTTTAACAAACTTCAAGTGTAAATGTCCTTCAGAGTCATCTTTCTTTCAATGGCCATCACAAATGTAAGACATCTATGTTATTACTCTTAAGTTCAAGTTTATATGCCAACTAGCTCTGCAGATGATGAAGAAACTGAAATACGGTAGAAGAAGAATGGGTAGCTTTGAGGGATGAAGTAGTGAAGGCAGCAGAGGATCAAGTAGGTAAAAAGATGAAGGCTAGTAGAAATCCTTGGGTAACAGAAGAAATATTGAATTTAATTGATGAAAGGAGAAAATATAAAAATTCAGTAAATGAAGCAGGCAAAAAGGAATACAGACGTCTCAAAAATGAGATCGACAAGAAGTGCAAAATGGCTACGCAGGGATGGCTAGAGGACAAATGTAAGGATGTAGAGGCGTATCTCACTAGGGGTAAGATAGATACTGCCTACAGCAAAATTAAAGAGACCTTTGGAGATAAGAGAACCACGTGTATGAACATCAAGAGCTCAGGTGGTAACACAGTTCTAAGCAAAGAAGGGAAAGCAGAAAGGTGGAAGGAGTATATAGAGGGTCAATACACGGGCGATGTACTTGAGGACAATATTATGGAAATGGAAGAGGATGTAGAAGAAGATGAAATGGGAGATAAGATACTGCGTGAAGAGTTTGACAGAGCACTGAAAGACCTGAGTCGAAACAAGGCCCCCGGAGTAGACAACATTCCATTGGAACTACTGACGGCTCCACTCTACCATCTGGTGAGCAAGATGTATGAGACAGGCGAAATACCCTCACACTTCAAGAAGAATATAATAATTCCAATCCCAAAGAAAGCAGGTGTAGACAGATGTGAAAATTACCGAACAATCAGTTTAATAAGTCACAGCTGCAAAATAATAACGCGAATTCTTTACAGACGAATGGAAAAACTAGTAGAATCCGACCTCCGGGAAGATCAGTTTGGATTCCGTAGAAATGTTGGAACACGTGAGGCAATACTGTCCCTACGACTTATCTTAGAAGCTAGATTAAGGAAGGGCAAACCTACGTTTCTAGCATTTATAGAATTAGAGAAAGCTTTTGACAATGTTGATTGGAATACTCTTTCAAATTCTGAAGGTAGCAGGGGTAAAATACAGGCAGCGAAAGGATATTTACAATTTGTACAGAAACCAGATGGCAGAGTCGAGGGGCATGAAAGGGAAGCAGTGGTTGGGAAGGGAGTGAGACAGGGTTGTAGCCTCTCCCCGATGTTATTCAATCTGTATATTGAGCAAGCAGTGAAGGAAACAAAAGAAAAATTGGGAGTAGGTATTAAAATCCATGGAGAAGAAATAAAAACCGAGGTTCGCCGATGACATCGTAATTCTGTCAGAGACGGCAAAGGATTTGGAAGAGCAGTTGAACGGAATGGATAGTGTCTTGAAAGGAGGATATAAGATGAACATCAACAAAAGCAAAACGAGGACAATGGAATGTAGTCGAATTAAGTCGGGTGATGCTGAGGGAATTAGATTAGGAAATGAGACAAAGTAGTAAAGGAGTTTTGCTATTTGGGGAGCAAAATAACTGATGATGGTCGAAGTAGAGAGGATATAAAATGTAGACTGGCAATGGCAAGGAAAGCGGTTCTGAAGAAGAGAAATTTGTTAACATCGAATATAGATTTATGTATCAGGATGTCGTTTCTGAAAGTATTTGTATGTAGTGTAGCCATGTATGGAAGTGAAACATTCACAATAACTAGTTGGGACAAGAAGAGAATAGAAGCTTTCGAAATGTGGTGCTACAGAAGAATGTTGAAGATTAAATGGGTAGATCACATAACTAATGAGTAAGTATTGAATAGGATTGGGGAGAAGAGAAGTTTGTGGCACAACTTGACCAGAAGAAGGGATCGGTTGGTAGGACATGTTCTGAGGCATCAAGGGATCACCAATTTAGTATTTGAGGGCAGCGTGGAGGGTAAAAATCGTCGAGGGAGACCAAGAGATGAATACCCTAAGCAGATTCAGAAGGATGTAGGTTGCAGTAGGTACTGGGAGATGAAGCTTGCACAAGATAGAGTAGCGTGGAGAGCTGCATCAAACCAGTCTCAGGACTGGAGACCACAACAACAACTCTTAAGTTAAATGCTAATTATTACCTTAACTTTGATCTTACATTCTTTTCATTTACCTGTCCTGCATCCACGGTTGTTTGATTTCCATTTATGTTCCACGATTATTTTTCCGCTGTGAAACGTGGGTTCTGTGATATAATGAGTTCGCACCACACGCGAACTATTACACGATTAATTAGTTCATTTATTTCAGCACCAAGTAGTATGATTTGCAGTAGCTTCGAAGTCCCATTTGTATACCTGTGCACCGCGACATATTTCACCGCACTGTTCAGCAGTTTCATACGGTGGCACTCTCCTCAACATAACGCCGTCAGAAACCGTACAGAATAAGTAACTGGGGATTTTTACGTCGTCGAATCTCATTCGGAAAATATTCGTTTCCCGCGGTAGCTCAACAACCAACTTTACAAACCGATCTAATTACGGAGGCTGCAGTTGAAAGGGAACACTAGTGCTTTTACTGAGGCTGAATACGGCGTAGGCGGGGAGCCATCTAGGGTGTACTTCTCCAAACAACCTGCACTATTACCAAAAATTTTTAAGGAAGGAAAACGATTCTAACACGGAAGCGGCTCTGACACTGCCGCAGTAGCTCATCGCGTCTCGTGTGCTCCGCTGTCTGCGAGTCGTTTCTCGTTTGCGATTATACGAGGCAGATAATTTTAAGCTTTTGGATGGTTTGATGTATTCTGATTTGTTCAGAGTGGCTCTAGTCTTTACTACGAGTCAACTCTCGAGGTACACAAGATAACCGTGTCTGATCTCAGTCTATAGTCTTCAGCTGTGCTGCCAACATGAATAGTAGCGCGTCGTATCGACTACTGGATGAGTTACAGAGTGAAGAGACGGCGGTTATCTCTGACACTGATGCGAAATGGTCGCACTGCATTATGTGGCATTTTCTTGATGTCGCTGGTGTCAATGCCAGCGTAAGTTATTGCGAGTTTGGAGTGATTCTAGATTGGCTCTCACCTCAGGGTTAGTGGGCATACGAACGTCTTTGTGCAACAAGAAGGAATGGTGGCCGGGGGGGGGGGGAGACTGCGCATCAGCCGTTCATTACTCGGACTAAGCAGGTAAACGTTGCGGCACATACGTCTAGAAGGTGTGCACTGTCCAGGGACCCTGGTGGCAGTAAACGGATTCTGCACGTGTAACAGATGTGAGAGTACCTTTGATGGCGGGCAGTTTCTGCAGCTCGCGGTCCTTGCTGATGTTGAAGCGCGACGAGCTCTGGCGCTTTTCCTTTTTGACGTGCTGCGGCCCCGGGTACTTGATCTTGTTGATCTGCGTGGGCGGCGGCGGCGGCGCGCTCCCGCCGGGCGACAGCTGCTGCTGCTGCTGTATCTGCTGCGAGGCCGGCTGCAGCAGCGCCGCCGCCGGCGCCGGCGGCTGCGTCGTCACCGAGTTGCTGCCCGTCTTGGCCACCTGTGCACACCGAGTCGCGGCATCAGTTTAGACAGCCCAGGCTTCTTGCCGCTCACCTACCCTATCGCAACAGCAGCGCGGGATCTGCGAGCAGGCGACGCCACGTGGCGTAAGCCGAGGATCAGCGAGAAATTCTTTAGCTGCTACCGCCAACGCAACAGTGTCGGGGAGGAGCCGCGGTTGCAGAGAGAGAGAGAGAGAGAGGGGGGGGGGGCGGTGCTATGATAAGGAAAAAAGGTACAGAAACGCGGAGCAATCAGTTCCACAGCCTACCTAAGTAGTATGGCCCTTTTTATGTACTTCGCCGACGAACGGAGGATGAATGGCTCCAAATAACATTTTTTAATAACTTCTCTATGAAATTTACTTAATCTGCCGAATGTTAAGAACGTCACACTCAGGGATCTGTAACCAGCAAGTTTAAGTACCGCCTTGGGGTTTGACAACATTTTCGAGACTTTTGTTGCGGACAAAGATTCTGGTTCAGACCCTGCAGCTCTTCGCGTCGTTCTTGTTTTGCACAGTCCAGGAAACACTGAGGAGCAATATTTTTGTCAGCTCTGCTCGGTTATTAACAGTCACATACAACGTACCAGAGTCACAATATTACTTCCGTAGTAAGACCTGTCATCTACAGATCTAGTCGTTCCCTGCAATAACTGTTCTCAGATTGATGCTCGACCCTCCCAGGAGTCTTCCTACGATGCTGCGCTTGTATCAATGCGGTTACAAATATTTAAACCGAATGATGCGCAAGCTTCACCAGGAATGGCTCTATAGGTTATGCGCACTTACAATTTTTACACACCTCCTTTATAATGACTACCAAACCACATTTACCGATGACAAACTATGTCGTCTGAAATGTTGATTTCGTCTACAGATCTCAACCACACCACTCCCCCAACCCATCACGAATCGTGGACTTAGCCGAGGGAGATGACTTGCGTCTTAACGATGTGAGTAGCCGTACCGCACGCGCGACCACAATGTTGGTTTACCTTTGGAGAGACGAGACAAACCCGTGGTTCCTGAAGAAAGACCTCCAACCTTATCAGTAGTTGCAGCGCCAACACACTGGATGATGACTGACTCATCTGGCCTTGTTAAAGTCAACCAAAACGGCATTGCTGTGCTGGTACTGCGAACGTCAGAAAGCAAAGCGAAACTTCAGCCGCAGCTCTACTGTGTCCTTAAACGATAATAGCATCCTCTCGGATAAAGCATTTCGCAGGAAAAATGGCCCTCATTCGGATTTCCGGGAATAGACTACTCAGGAAGATGTGGTCGGGAGGAAAAACAGGACTGGTTCTCTGCTGGTAGGAACGTGTAAAAATTTCTTAATCGCGCGGGTAGGTTAGATAATTTAAAGTCGTGAATGGCAAAGGTGAAGTTACATGTGGAGGGAATTAGTGAAGTTCAGTCTCTGAAGAAATAGGACTTCTCGTCAGCTGAATAAAGGTTTCAAAATACAAGATCACGTAGGCGTAATGCAGCAGTAGCCTAATGACTACTAATAAAATGGAAATGTTAGTAAGATATGAAAAATATAGTCATCGCATTATCATAGCCAAAACAGGAACGAACAGACATAATACGAATTATGTTCATAAACGTTTACAATGTGAGCACAGCATGTGACAGAGCTTCATGTAAACTACCTTACTGATACCTGCACAGTGTTAAGTAATTGTAGCAGCCAACATTCCACACTAAAACCGTATATTGTGTTGCGTTACTTACTGTTATTCTCTGCTGTACATATACACTCCTGGAAATGGAAATGGAAAAAAGAACACATTGACACCGGTGTGTCAGACCCACCATACTTGCTCTGGACACTGCGAGAGGGCTGTACAAGCAATGATCACACGCACGGCACAGCGGACACACCAGGAACCGCGGTGTTGGCCGTCGAATGGCGCTAGCTGCGCAGCATTTGTGCACCGCCGACGTCAGTGTCAGCCAGTTTGCCGTGGCATACGGAGCTCCATCGCAGTCTTTAACACTGGTAGCATGCCGCGACAGCGTGGACGTGAACCGTATGTGCAGTTGACGGACTTTGAGCGAGGGCGTATAGTGGGCATGCGGGAGGCCGGGTGGACGTACCGCCGAATTGCTCAACACGTGGGGCGTGAGGTCTCCACAGTACATCGATGTTGTCGCCAGTGGTCGGCGGAAGGTGCACGTGCCCGTCGACCTGGGACCGGACCGCAACGACGCACGGATGCACGCCAAGACCGTAGGATCCTACGCAGTGCCGTAGGGGACCGCACCGCCTGTGGTATCGGCGAGGACCATTCGCAACCGTCTCTATGAAGCTGGGCTACGGTCCCGCACATCGTTAGGCCGTCTTCCGCTCACGCCCCAACATCGTGCAGCCCGCCTCCAGTGGTGTCGCGACAGGCGTGAATGGAGGGACGAATGGAGACGTGTCGTCTTCAGCGATGAGAGTCGCTTCTGCCTTGGTGCCAATGATGGTCGTATGCGTGTTTGGCGCCGTGCAGGTGAGCGCCACAATCAGGACTGCATACGACCGAGGCACACAGGGCCAACACCCGGCATCATGGTGTGGGGAGCGATCTCCTACACTGGCCGTACACCTCTGGTGATCGTCGAGGGGACACTGAATAGTGCACGGTACATCCAAACCGTCATCGAACCCATCGTTCTACCATTCCTAGACCGGCGAGGGAACTTGCTGGTCCAACAGGACAATGCACGTCCGCATGTATCCCGTGCCACCCAACGTGCTCTAGAAGGTGTAAGGCAACCACCCTGGCCAGCAAGATCTCCGGATCTGTCCCCCATTGAGCATGTTTGGGACTGGATGAAGCGTCGTCTCACGCGGTCTGCACGTCCAGCACGAACGCTGGTCCAACTGAGGCGCCAGGTGGAAATGGCATGGCAAGCCGTTCCACAGGACTACATCCAGCATCTCACCGATCGTCTCCATGGGAGAATAGCAGCCTGCATTGCTACGAAAGGTGGATATACACTGTACTAGTGCCGACATTGTGCATGCTCTGTTGCCTGTGTCTATGTGCCTGTGGTTCTGTCAGTGTGATCATGTGATGTATCTGACCCCAGGAATGTGTCAATAAAGTTTCCCCTTCCTGGGAGAATGAATTCACGATGTTCTTATTTCAATTTCCAGGAGTGTATATTTTTTAATTGTATGTCTACACGAGTCCTCTGTGTTTTTCACATCGCACGAGAGCCGGCTGAAGATGACGAGGAGATGTTGATAGTAGTCAGGCGCCAGATGTTTGCTCATCTGACTGTGGATCCGATCTGGCCCAGGGGCTACGGCAGGGCAATGTGCAAGGCCAATCAGGAGCTGCCACTCTGTAAATAGGGCGTTATAGGCTTCACTGTGGCGTATAGTGAACGAGAGGACTTTCCCTTTCACACGCCGTTTTAGGGTGCGAAAAGCTGAGGGATAATTCTCTGACGCAGAGGCGCTAGCATAGTGCTCATCAACCGCATTTGCGTCGGTTGATAACACGCTACTGATGTTAACACCGGGAACAACTGTTGGGGGTCTGGTACCCAAAAACTCATTTGATCTTTGCCCAGACTTGGGAAGGTGATGTATCACACCCAATGGTTGACACGTACCTCTCCCAACACCCCCGTTTCCGTCTTTTGATAACCTGGCGAATGCGGGCACAGATCACTTTAAGGGCTACGAGGTGCTCCAGGGAAGGGTGCCGCTTATGCCGCCGTAGAGCTCGCAGACGCTCTTTAATTGCCTCAGCAACTTCCGGCGCCCACCAAGGGTCTGTTTTTCGCTGGGGACATCCTAAAGAATCAAAGGAATCGCGTTTTCTGCCGCAGAAACGATCGTTGTAGTTACCTGCTCAACCAACACATCGATGTTACCATGTGGGGGAGAGTCCACGGTGACAGCACAGATGAAAGCGTACCAGTCTGCCTTGTTTAAAGCCCATCTGGGAAGGCGTCCGTGGGCCTGAAGCCGGTGCAGTGACAGAAAGATGAAGTTGTCACTACCACACAGGTCGTCATGTACTCTCTAGTGGACCGATGGAGGGAGGCCAGGACTGCAAACCGAGAGATAAATGGCCGAATATGTGCCACGTGCCACACTGAAATGTGTGGAAACACCTGTATTTAAGAGGCAGAGGCAGAGGTCGAGTTGTGACAGTTGATGTTCGACATATCTGCCTCGGTCAGTAAGCACGGTGCCACCCCACAAGGGGGTTGCGAGTGTTAAAATCTCCCAAAAGTAGGAAAGGTTTAGGGATTTGATCAATTAGTACAGCCAATGTGTTCAGGGGTACTGCATCATCAAGAGGATGATATACGTTGCAGACACTTGTTTCCTGCGTCGTCCGTATCCTGACAGCCACAGTTTCAAGAGGGGTTCGAAGGGGCACAGGTTCACTGCATACTGAGTTCAGGACATAGACACAAACTCCACCTGACTATTATAGTTGCTACGGTTCTTGTAATTCCCCTTTAGCCGCAAAGGGCATGGGTCTGCATTGCCAGGAAGCAAGTTTCGTGGAGGGCAATGCAGAATGCAGATGCAAAGCCTAACAGCTGCCGTAGCTCAGCCAGGTTGTGTAAATGACGTTATCGAGAGGCTGGGAAGGCACGCAAGGAGGTCGATTATGCCTCAGGGTCGCCTGCTACCACCGACTGAGTATTTGTAGCCATTTCTATGGTGGATGAGGGATGAGTGAGATCCAGGTCTGCAGGTCTCCACAGCATCCTCAGATGCAGAACTGATAGGGAGTGGTGGTGTTTGGGCCACCAGAGGGTCATGTTTCTTAGCAGACATCTTTGTAGTTTGCTTGCTCTGTCGCTTCTCTTTAGGAGCTAGCTGGACAGACTTCTACGAAGCAGCTTCAGGCACAAGGGAGGACCGTGAAGCTCTTCGTCTAGGAGCTTTTGGCTCCTTGAGTCACTGGCGAGTGTCCGCCGTAGCATTAGTGGACCCCTTCCACAAGAGAGGAGCCAGAGCAGGCTGTTGCTTCTCCAGCAGGAGAGGGGGGGGGGGGGATGGGGTACACCGATGTTCTCTGTGTTTGGAGAGAGCCTTGCTCCCGAAGCAGGTGCTTTTGGGAGCAACGGAGGAAGATTTGCCCACTACCACCAATGGGGCAGATGTATTCTGGTGGCCCGGAGGGCCCACTGTTCGTGGCACAGAGTGAGGATCCACTGGCTCTTGGGACGGCGATGGTAACGTAGCTGCAGCATATGTCTACGTCAACCGAAAGCGGTGTAAACTTTCAAATTTACGTTTAGCCTCTGTAAGTCAACCGGTCGAGAGTCTTGTACTCCATGATTTTCCGCTCCTTTTAGAGTACTGGGCAGTCTGGCGACCAGGGGGAATGGTGCGCTCCACAGCTGATGCAAGTGGCAGAAGGCGCACGTGCAGTATCTGGGTGCAGTGGACGTGCACAGTATCGACATGTGGCGCTGGAAGTGCAGCGGGAAGACATGTGCCCGAATTTCCAGCACTTAAAGCAACGCGTAGGGGGAGGTACATATGGTTAAACATCACAGCGGTAAACTATCACCTTGACCTTTTCAGGCAATGAATCACCTTCAAAGGTCAAGATGAAGGCACTGGTAGCAACCCTGTTGTCTTTGGGTCCCCTGTAAATGCGCCAGGTGAAATGAACACCCTGCCATTCTTGATTGCCGCGGTGCTCGTGGTCAGACTGCAAGAGGAAGTCGCAATGGAAAATAATCCCCTGGATAATGTAGAGGCTTTTATTGGGAGTGACGGAAACATGAATATCACCCAACTGGTCACAAGCGAGTAACACTCGGGATTGGGCTGGGGATGCTGTTTGAATCAAAACTGCACCACTTCTCATATTGGACTGTGCTGTCACTTCACCAAACTTATCCTCAAGATGTTCAACAAAAAAATTGAGGCTTCATAGATTGAAAGGACTCCCCATCCATTCTGCTACAGACTAAATACATAGGGGAATATGGCTCTCCTCTTCTGCAGCTGTATGTTTCTCTCACGGTACAGCGAGGAATGGGAATGGTTTAGGGTCAAATCTGCCAGCATTGTATACGATCTTGCCCTTCTTGGAGACTTCTGGTGCCATACGACACATGTAAGAGATGACTTAGTCCACTTCATTGCGGGTCATCCGCCCTGATGCCACCCACTCCGACCAGGGGCTCTTCCACGGGCGCCACCCAGCCACAGCAAAGGCCAACTGGCATTATGGCTGTTGCCAGGAGTCCTGATGCCCCAGGAAGACAGGCATCTACTCCTTGTCATACAGGGGGTGTTTACAGCTCAGGCATCAGCAGTGCGATCCCTGTGTTGTCAGGGGGCTACCACATGACGGCCCCACCACAACGGACTAGCTACCGCGGTGGATATTGGGCGCTGAAGAATCCAGTATTGTCACGGAGGCGAAAGAGGACAGGAGACAACGGAAGAAGATGACATACCCCGGAAAGACTCCTCGCTCCAATAGTTGAATCGCAGGTGGAGATGCGGAGCCACGACAAGTGCTTCAGGAGATCGAATCTAAGGGCACTATGGATAACTCGTGCACCACGTAAGGCGTCCTTTCCCATATGGCCCGCACTTCTGTATAATTTTTAAAGTGGCAGGTCAAACCATAGAATGGGACCTGAACTCATAGGGCCGACAAGTGGGAGACTCCTTTTAGTTGCCTCTTACGTCAGGCAGGAATACCTCTGGCCTATTCTAGCCCCCGGACCTGCAGAAGGGCGAGTAGCAGGGAAAATCAGAGGTAGAAATTATGAAAAGAATGAACAGTGTAAGGAAGGTCATGGGACGTTCAACTCAATCTTATCGAGCAGAAATGTAATGAACGGAACACACACATTATTATATATATACCACCCAAAAAAATCTGCGAACAGTACAGATGGACTTCTGGAGAAAATCAGCAAGAATTTCTAGGATAAATTCGTTCGTCAGTTAATAAAAGTAACGCTGTTACGATGTATGCCGATGCTGCTTCAGGTGACTCCGATTCAACTGCGAGTGGAACATACGAACCTCTCATGCGGGTGGCGGCGGTCGTTCTTTTGAAAAACAGTGGATGTTGAACGACGAGAAGTGCGGTATATTGTTCTGTTCTGTTCTGTATGCAAGGCAATGGGCTCCTCTAGTGGGCCTTTTCCAAAGGAAACAAAAGTAAGATGAAGATGTGAATAGCATTCGTTGAAATCTCTTTTCTTACTGGAATAAAGCATTACTAAGATTTGCCTGCCTTGAAAAGTCGAATTATAATATATCTTTCTGTTGCAGGTAAAAAGCAATTGATAAAGGAATGAGTGCGCACTGTTTACTGTTTAAGTCATTGGTAAGGAGGGAGACACGAAGTCTGCAGGAGTAGCTCTGTTGGGAATGTTACCTTCACTGCGTTATCGCACGGTGCTGCAGTGGTCCCACAGATGGAAATTCCTAATATAAGGGATTGTTAAAGACAGCTGCTGAGGTTAACTCCGATCTGTCCTCTGGGTTTCGGCGTAAACGGCATTCGCACTACGTAACTGATGAACGGCTACGTCTTACACACTTTGATATAGTTTGTAAAATTGTCCCAATACTATTCGATGACTGTGCCTCCAACTAGCGACGTCTGCCAACACGAGTATATTTCGATGGCTTCCGATGTGTCGTGACTGAATTTTCAAATTAATTTATTATTTTTTGGTTTTTATAATACTGAAACTACTACAGCTGAAGCATTGTTGAAAATTTTAAAGGATGTTTTCACTCGTTTTTCTCTATCAAACCATGGGTCAAGTCAAATCAAGTAGTCCAATAAAAATTAAGTTGATTGCTTGACCATTTTTAAATATTTTTATTTTTTTATATGTGATTTCCCTATAATTGAGAAGTTCAAAACAGTTTTTTTTAATTACACTTTTCTTTCGTTTGTAAGCGCGCGAAGATTTTTCAGTCTGGGCACAAGAGAGAAAATCTTAATATATCTGCACTGGGTTAAGTTACGGCATTGAAATTGACATGATTGTCTATTACACTAATTACCCTAAATTTAAAAAAAAGTCGAAATAACCTCCAAAGCCTGGTATCCAAATTTTCAAAAATTTGCTTTTTTAGGCAAAAAAAGAGTGATTTATGAGAATCTATTTTTCCTATAGTTACATATCATACACTACTAGCCTCATTTAGAGGAAGTACACCTAGAAATGTTTCCTTAATTTTTATGACTTTTTGAAATTTGAAAATTTTCATTTTTTGTACAGTGGGGTTAGTTATCTCAGGTGGAACTGAATATAAAAATATGATTTTTGCACAGTAGCAATTTACTGTAAAAATTTCAACATTGAAATCTGACTGAACAAAGTTAGGAATTTTTGAAAACGAGGAAGTATGCACTAGCAACTGTACATTGGTGAGGAAATACCAAATGACAACAATGTTGCACATGTTTTAATTTATTACGAAGGTGAAATTCTGTATTTGACTGACTCCTTTCCGCTTTATTTTAACATACCTCTGCTATAACATGTAATCCAGTTATCACTATTTCCTTCTGAAGAAGTTTTTATAACCATGGTAAAAGAGTTTTAATAAACCTATTTTGCAACTGATATTGCTGTTTACTACTTCTACAAGAAGATTTCATTCTAAAGTTGCTGCTCCCGCCATGTACAGAATTTTAACAAACCATAGTTTGCCGTTATCGAGCGTTGCTCATCCAAAAATACCTGAAACTATTTTCACAAAGATTTCTTTTCAACATTTGTTAACTGTGAGTTAGACCAGCCACATTGGTTTCAAAAAGCCGGCGCCAGATAAATGACATTTATTGAGGTCGTGCCTTGCGGAGCAGGATAAAATCATTAATACGACCTGGATTTGGTTGTGATCAGTTATAACACCTTAACTAAAAGTTGTTAATGTGGGGGCATATTTTAGGCCCGTTCAGTCGGTGTTCGCACCTGAATCGAACTTCGTTGTTCTTGTGTAGCATTTAACAGCACATACACACAACCGCCTCACAGTGGAAAAGGTAAAAGCCGAAACCGGAAACAATGCACATTATTCAGCTCTGGTTTGCTCCGAGAGTAAGAACACGCCCCCCCCCTCCCCCCCCCCCCCAATCTCTCTCCATCCATCCATCAATCTGATCCCGAGTCTCTCCGGCAGCTGTTAACGCCGTAAGTGCGCACCATGATGGTACCACCCACCCTCTTATCGGCGAGATGACTTCCGTCTACTGATGACAAGTGCTCCAACATGTTTGTGCCTTTTGAGCTGACGTAAATTAATTCATTTAACTGCGCGAGACAGCTTTTCTTTTACCTCCTCTGAGCAAACACGATTTTACCCCATCCTTGTTTTCCAACCTCGACAACGAACGTATGAAGGTGCGAAAGATGCTTGAATTTATGACCCACCTGAACTCCTCTGTGGAACAAAGTGTGCCTTGCTAAATGCCATAAAATCCCAGTATGTAACGGACACAGCTATTTTCAAATCGAGTACTTAATTGCAGCAAAGAATATCAAATTAAATTTGTTGTAATACAACGTAAAAAGTACACGAAAATTACACCGGTTGACAGCAGTATTACCTGCGCAAAAATGTAATTAAGGTTTTCTGTGAACTCTTGTGGAGTTATTCAGAATCACGAACGAACTTTTCTTTTCGCAAGCTGGAAAATAATTTTTTTTATAACATTAAAATTTTCCGGTTACTAGTGTTTTCTTCGCTAGATTTTGCAGAACTATTCAAATTAAATACAGATAACTCTACATCTACGGAATAGCTATCAGGAACTTTGAAGAAAGAAAGGACGAAAATGTACATTTCTCGATAGTCGGGCGCTAACATCACGTGCCTCCGTTAAGTGAGGAGCGGCCCACGTTTTCCCGCGCTGCTAAGACACGCTGTCTGAAATGAAAGGGGGGGGGGGATGCGAACGCGCTGCATTTAAACGGCAGTGCAATCGCATTGCGTACCGCTTCGTTTTATATTTCACATTTTTTAACAACACAGATGACAAAATAAATTTCCATTATTACTTAATTATTTTTGGGCACTAAAGCATAACAATTTTTATCCGGTACAAATTGTTGGCATCGGCATACGAACAGATGCAAACAATTTCACAGAGTTTCGCACTGAATCGTCAATTACTTTCGTGACGAAAGGCAGGAGACAGATGTGTCGATAGAAATATTGCAGCACTTTCGCAACCTCATTGTGGAGAATTGGAAAAACTGCCTGGGGAAAGCAATGCACAAGTCCAGGACAGTTTTAACGTAGAAAGATTTTCCATTAAAACTGGAATTACGCTACCGGTCAATGAATTACATCTGTACATGGACAGGGGCACTTTGAACCGAAACGGCAAATGGTGTCAGGAAAAAAACATCGAAAGCACATGTAAGATTGACAGTGACCTCGAAAACCTTTACTAAACTATCGTAATTCTTGCAAGGTCACAATGAATTCTTCAAGCTTCGTGCTTTCTTGAACGCCAATTGGTTTAGTGAACTGGATTCATTGTCAGAATGTGTGCCTTTTACAATGCGATTTTCGTTTTAGATACGTTCCCATGAAATCAGAAAGTGGTGCCGCCTGACTTGAAACAACGTACTATGCAGTAATACACGATGTCTCCACACTATCCGTTCACTTCCACTGAAAACTGTAGCAACTGACAATGGAACAACGCGCGCGATTTCAGAAATTTTACTGTTCGTACAACCGACTTCACGTGCTCCACGATTGCAAATTTAGCATAAACTGCTTCTTGACATACAGAACAATGAATCTCGAATCTCGACCGTGTTAATTTTTTTGTTCTTTCATAGTCAACAAAATCTTAAGTCTCCCTGCACGGTTATTGCAGCTTCGTTTCACAGCAAATGCGCAGTTCCCGTTGCTTATGTGAACTGAGAATTCTCATTCTTCTCTTCTGTATTGCCATTTATTTTCATGAATTGTAAAGACTGCTTTTTGTGCAACGTCCTTCGTACCACTAACAAATAACGAAAGTAAACAGCGCCGACACTCCGATTCTGCCGAGTCTGAGACTCGTGACGACCGAAACATTCCGCACCGCAGCGCTAGATCTAACGTCGCGCTGTTCCGGGTACTTCCGAGCAGAGCCGAGCTGAGCCGAGCCGGGCGGCAGGCCGGGCCTCAGCAGTTGGCCGCCACTCGGCTATTTGCGGCGCCGGCGTGATGTGATGCAACGCAATGGCGCCGCCTCCGCTGCTACGCCCACGGCCACGGCCACCGCTTCCCCTCCCGACCCACTGCGCTCTAGGCGTTACTCTAGCGCGTCAGTGGCAGGGACTGCTGCCCGTCTTCTTCCGCCCGGACTCTAACCCGGGCGCTCTCTTCTCCAGTGCACCAGCAGGACGAGAATCTGATTTACTTTTTTTTATTTTAATCCTGTTATATGCACAATATGAGCTATTCTTATGTGAAACGTCGAGTACAAAAGTTAGGAACTGCGTTTACGTTTTAAACCACTGTCACTCGCAGCGTGCAATTTACGCGGACTGTATTTGAGGATAAGAGCAGATACAGTCTCCCGAGGGACTTTACACATAACTTTACACGAACTTTTTCGAAAAATTTTCTCGCTGACATCTCCCACAAAATGATGATAGGAAAAAAACTTTGGCGTTATTACATCTTCGCCGTTCGTGCAGTAAAACTGCTGCATGTGGAATAACGTTTTAATTTATTAGATCTCTACTACTAAATCTGTTCGCAACACTTTTCCATACAGTATCCATACACACCACTGAATGTATTTGCAAAATAATATTCTACAACAGACAGTTCCACAGATGTAAGGTTTTATACGTGTCAGTTTGAAGTACTCAAAATGTCTCGGGGACAATGTCGCGGACATTCTGCTCGCCACACTTGTCTGCGGTTACGTAAATGTCGCCCAAGGAGGTTGCGACGACTATTGCTGCGAGAATACTTATTGCAGGTAGTTCAGAAAAAAATATTCCAAAGAGAAGCTGGTTGATGCGGAATTATTTTCTACGAGGAGAGGGTTAGGTTGTTTTGGGGAAGGAGACCAGACAGCGAGGTCATCGGCCTCATCGGATTACGGAAGGATGACGGCCGTGCCCTTTCAGAGGAACCATCCCGACATTTGCCTGGAGTGATTTAGGGAAATCACGGAAAACCTAAATCAGGAAGGCCGGACGCGGGATTGAACCGTCGTCCTCCCGAATGCGAGTCCAGTGTCTAACCACTGCGTCACCTCGCTCTTCTCGAGAAAGAAGAATTAATATTTTAAGTGATTTCCGAATATCTCGCGGATCATTTGTAAATTTTACTGTAATGTCTACATCTGAATTTGAAATTTCTTATGTACATTCTGATCTTCCATACCCAAATAGGATACAATACTACAGAAGACAGTTAGCTCTCGTGTCAGGCTTGCAATTCCATTAACATACCTGTCGACTAGAGGTTCTTATGCCGCCTTCTTGATCACTTTTCCAGTGACAAGACAACCAAAAAGAGTAAAACAGTACCAGAAATTTGTAGAGAACTGATAAATTTATGTAAAGCGTGATAAATAAAATACTTGAATTAAGTCTTTCATGAATGTTTTACTCAACAGAAAATTGAAAACGTACGTTGAGTGGCGTCTGGTTGTTTGTGTATGTTAGAATTTGTGAAGACACTTACCACCGAGGAGATTTTCTAGTGTGGGGCAACTTTTTTCAAGTGTTCAACAACGGCTCCATGTCTGCAACTATATGATGCATCCTCATCTGAATGCTCTGAGCTGATATTACCTGATGCTGGTTGGTATGTGCTGCACAGTCGACTGGCTTTGAGCGTTAGTCAGGAACTTTTTCCCAAACGTGCATCGATCAAAATGATGTTAATGTAATATTCAGCCAAAAGAACTGTGTGTTCGTCCTTTATTTCACGTAAATCTGACCCTACATATTGCCCATACGCACCAAATTCATCCCTAGCCATAATTCTGTTTTAGATAGATGCATAACTTCACAAGCCGAAGAAGGAGGCATAAGAACCTCTAGTCGACAGGTATGCTAATGAAATTGCAATGGAATTGGGAGAATCCTTTTGCGAATTTGTCGAGACGGTTGTATTGAGGCCTACCTTTGAGAGTTGCGGTACCTGTTGAATATTAGATTGGCATTCTAACTGCACAAGAGGCAGATTTCTGGACGGTAAACTGCGGTTCTTCCTGAACGGCATTTGGAGGCCTGAGAATCGTGTTCAGCTTTGTGGTCTCAGAAAATGTGATAATTTAATAAAACTATACCATTATTATAAATCGATACCAATTAATTTAAACATCTGTTGGAGACAAATCCGTAATTATTGTAATTATTCGCCTTCAGGTTCCAGCTACTGCAAATGAAAGGGAGGCTATGCATCGAAGCTATAAACTTGTATCGAATTTTCCACATCGCGTTGCATCTAAAGACCGTATACACGTTACGATCCAGGCCCCTTGGACTTAGAAGTGACTATAATAGCTAATATTTAGCACTGTCCTTTCCGCTGTTGTGGATCCAAATTATTTTATTTACGTACACTGTGGTTTAAAGGAAAATCGTCTGACAGCGGAGTGTTCCAAGCTCTGGCTGATGTAACCAACTCAACTGGGGCGAATACGACAAGCTGGGCCAAATATGCCTTTCCTACTAACAGCAGACAACACTTGCACACTGACAGAAACATGATGAAACCGTGTCTGGAAGTCACGACGTGGGTGACTACAGGGCGCGTTTTCCAGTACAGACTATCAACAGCTACAAGGTTTGTTGAAAATATGTTGGGAATCTTCTGGGTTGTATTTCGTATATTCCGAACACTCACAGTCCTTTAATGCTGAATTTGCAGAAACTTTTTAAGGCAAACTGCTCCGTCGAGATCACTGTACACCCCACACAGAACCTTCAATTCTGAAAATATGGATCGCGATACTGTGGAAGTATTTTGGCGCAGAATAACCGTACCCCACAACACGCTGAATTTAAAAGCTACGGGCAGACGCTACGCTACCCTCAGTCTGACGTGCAATTAAGAAACAATTTCGCTTAATATTTCATGAGTGAAGTAGGAAGTGTCCCTTGTAAGAATAATTTTTAAAAAACTAAATAAGGTGCAGGTATTCGATGTTGAGTCAAACTAAGCGTTCACAGCATCAATATCTGGATCAACATGGCGCAGCGCACAAAACATGGAATATGAAGTACCGGCTACCAAGGCACATACCCGATTTCTTCCATAATTTAAGTGGGTATGACGTTCACTTTTTTGCCGAGAACTTGGCTGATTTCAGCATGGAGAAAGATCAGGCCAGTCTCTTACCTGAGAGCGTCGAGAAATACATTTCGTTACAAAATGAATTATGACAATAATTACGCTCTGCTTCCTTGATACACTACGTTTTATGCACGCACCACTCCACAAACTCGTTAAAACTCTACCTCGTGAGGTTATGTGTATCACTTGAGCTCCATTTCCTGCTGAGTTTTAAACTTGTGACTAGGACACAGTTTTCCCGTGTGTGTGTGTGTACCTGTGCACCATGTGCGTCTTGTAAATGGACTAGTTTTTAAGTTTTTCACCTGCTGATAGTCATCCAAGTGAGTTAAGTTTTTAAGAGTATACAGGGTGTTGTAAACGGTACGGCCAAAGTTCCAGGAAACATTCCTCACACACAAAGAAAGAAAATGTGTTATGTAGACATGTGTCCAGAAACGCTTACTTTCCATGTTAGAGCTCATTTTATTACTTCTCTTCAAATCACATTAATCATGGAATGGAATGTTCAAAATGTCCTCCGTTAGCTAGGATACATGCATCCACCCTCCGTCGCATGGAATCCCTGATGCGCTGATGCAGCCCTGGAGAATAGCGTATTGTATCACAGCCGTCCACTATACGAGCACGAAGAGTCTCTACATTTGGTACCGGGATTGCGTAGACAAGAGCTTTCAAATGCCCCCATAAATGAAAGTCAAGAGGGTTGAGGTCAGGAGAGCGTGGATGCCATGGAATTGGTCCGCCTCTACCAATCCATCGGTCACCGAATCTGTTGTTGAGAAGCGTACGAACACTTCGAATGAAATGTGCAGGAGCTCCATCGTGCATGAACCACATGTTGTGTCGTACTTGTAAAGGCTCATGTTCTAGCAGCACAGGTAGCGTATCCTGTATGAAATCATGATAACGTGCTCCATTGAGCAAGAACATGGGGCCCAATCAAGACATCACCAACAATGCCTGCCCAAACGTTCACAGAAAATCTGTGTTGATGACGTGATTGCACAATTGCGTGCGGATTCTCATCAGCCCATACATGTCGATTGTGAAAATTTACAATTTGATCACGTTGGAATGAAGCTTCATCCGTAAAGAGAACATTTGCACTCAAATGAGGATTGGCACATTGTTATTTGAACCATTCGCAGAAGTGTACCCGTGGAAGCCAATCAGCTGCTGATAGTGTCTGCACACGCTGTACATGGTACAGAAACAACTGGTTCTCCCGTAGCACTCTCCATAGAGTGACGTGGTCAACGTTACCTTGTACAGCAGCAACTTCTCTGACGCTGACATTAGGGTTATCGACAACTGCACGAAGAATTGCCTCGTCCATTGCAGGTGTCCTCGTCGTTCTAGGTCTTCCCCAGTCGCGAGTCATAGGCTGGAATGTTCCGTCCTCCCTAAGATGCCGATCGAACGTCGTCTTGTCGGAACACCTTCGTTCTGGAAATCTGTCTCGATACAAACGTACAGCACCACGGCTATTGCCCCGTGCTAATCCATAGATCAAATGGGAATGTGCCAATCCCGCATTTGTAAACATTGCACTAACTGAAAAACCACGTTCGTGATGAACACTAACCTGTTGACGCTACGTACTGATGTGCTTCATGCTAGTACTGTAGAGCAATGAGTCGCATGTCAACACAAGCACCGAAGTCAACATTACCTTCCTTCAATTGGGCCAACTGGCGGTGAATCGAGGAAGTACAGTACATACTGACGAAACTAAAATCAGCTCTAACATGGAAATTAAGCGTTTCCGGACACATGTCAACGAAACATCTTTTTTTATTTGATCCTGAAAGTTTGGCCGTACCTTTTTGTAAAACCCTGTATACACGAGGCAAGGTTTAAAAGTTTCTAGCCCGAAATAGTTAGTGTAATGTGTCGCACA
The DNA here is from genome assembly GCF_023897955.1 of Schistocerca gregaria. NCBI lineage: Eukaryota > Metazoa > Arthropoda > Insecta > Orthoptera > Acrididae > Schistocerca > Schistocerca gregaria. Next base: position 11,796,228 of record NC_064920.1, read on the forward strand.
AACACCACCACCAACATTTATGGATATGCAAGTCAAATTTCGCACCTCCAACTTCGTTAGTTTTGCCGCTAGGATGTGCGTTGAATACTGTAGCGTAAGAAAAATGGCGAATTTCGAGAGAATCAAGAACCATGCTGTGATTTCATATCTTCATTTGAAGTGAACAAATTCCAATGAAATTGCGGAGGACTTAAGGAATACACTTAAGAACAGTGCTCGGTCTTATGCACTGTGAAAAACTAAGTGTCCAATTTCAAACATGGAAGAACGAATGTGGCAGTGGAAGGCCTGTCACTGCTGCTAATGATGAAATTAGAGACTGCAATTCATTATACGATTTTACAGGATCGTTTAACAACATTGCAGCACATTAACACTACATTTGAATCCCTAATGGTCGTGCTCATGACATTGCTGTGGATATTTTGGGGATACGGAAAGTTTGAAGCGGATGAAGACGGCTTTCTTGCAAGGTATGTGACGATGGACGAAACGTGGGTTCCCCACTTTGATCCTGAGAGAAAACAACAGTCGCAACACTGGATCAGCCGGTAAAGTGATGGCATCGATCTTTAGGATGCAGAAGGGGTCATTATGATGAATTACTTGCAAAAGGGCGTCACTATCAATGCAACATACTATTGCACCCTTCTGAGCCGTTTGAGAGAAGAAAAATAAAAATAAAAACAGGACACCTAAAATTGGTTCCATCAGACTTTTTTCTTTTCCCAAACCTAAAAAGACAGATCAAAGAACGACGATTTGACAATGTTAATCCAGAGATTGATGCTGTGAACGCTTAGTTTGACTCAACATCGAATACCTTAAATCTGAATGGCTTGCAGAAGTTATCTGAGTGTGCCCACAAGTGTATTAGTGTATACGGGTATTATATTGAAAAATAAATCTGTATTATGAAATTTCTGTCATTCTTTATTTGTTTCGCTACAAACTTTTCGACCTCCTCGTATATATCTATATAGCTCACAGTCCATCAGAATTATTGTTTTTGTAAAAATCTTTAATATTGGGCTGTTAAAATTAGATTCTCAGTGTGCACAGACCATCTGAATTATTGTAATAGCTATGCTACCGGTACTGTCGAATTTCGTTGTAGTAAAACTATCCGTGCATTGCTTTTTAGTGCAAGTGTACAAAAAACTAAACATTCTCGTCTATTGCTACTAGAAAAAATTGTACAAAAATGTACCAGTGTTACTGTTGTAGCATGTAAGTTAAAAGTATCTCTGCACTGGACTACCTGAGTAGAATTGTACCTTTCGCACTATATTGCAATCTGAAGGACTGAAGTCTAATCTCAAGAGCTATACTGTATTTGTGCGGACTGAATAAACGAAAAAATTCGTTATCACACGTCTTTGGTATTTACCCTATTGCATATATATATATATATATATATATATATATATATATATATATATATATATATATATATATATATATATAGGCTCCGCAGGTCACATATAAGTATTTCTGAACATGAGTGCTATTAAGAAGGCGAGAATGACAAAATATATGAAATGGTTGCATGAAATTACGCCTATCGAGCGGCACGAATTGGGTTATGGGAGCAGGAGGTATGTGACCACGCCTGCTTCCAAAGACATATGGCAAACGTATCTAAAATTACATCTCCGGTGCTTGTAGAAATCCACAGGCATAGTACCTCGGTAAAACCGTACACTTTCAAAGTGGGAACAGGATGAAGAGAAATCATACACATGAGGTAAAAATTAATTTCTCATCCAACTTAAAAGTAATTTTCCATTTTCATAACCAGACACAGCATTACTATTTTCACACATCTTCTTCAGTTGATGGACAGCAGGACAACCACAGGATTCCAGTCCTTCAATTGTAGCAAACGAATATTCGACACATCCATGTGGTGTTTCCTTTCCCCTTCATGTAGATGATATCGAAGCAACGTCACCATATCTTTACAGGGTATGCCAAGATCATCCCAGTAAATTCCATGGTATAAATGTGTTAACCACTTTTCACTCTTCCGTGTTTTAGTGCATTTCACATTCTTGAAAGACCTCGGGTGATGCTATGTTTGCTGAGAGAAACCCTGAGCGTCTGCGATAATGTTAACACTTTGAGATGTCATTGTGGCGTGTTCCAGGTATGGCGCAGCACCTATTCATTTATACAGCTTGTTGAACAATACCGGTGAGCAGGCGGTAATTAATTACATAGTCATGTAGAACTAGAGCATACACAGCAGTATGTTATGGGAAATTTCCTGAAGATTCAATACATCTATAGGTCCAGACTTAATAACCTCAAGCAAGCATTTCTGAAGCTTTGATCTAGGTCCATAGTAGTTATATCCTGGAATGTGTAATTCCACTAGTTTTCCGTCTAGAATATCACCACCTCATCTAATTCGTCTCCTACTGCGCATGTTATGCTACTGCAGTGGTCGTGGACTGCTTACCATATTATATAGCAAATCGTTAGCATCAACCCAACTTTTTTGTACTGCACGAATACACATACCAAATCCCCTACATAAAATTTCTGGTTTCATGGATCCAGCATTTTAATGTGATAGTACTGTATCCATGGATCAATTTTCAGAAACGTCTCATTTTTACTGTGCTATGTTTGCTTCGATTATACAGAGCAATTGTTTCTGGGAGAATATTTGTCCACTTCTATGAGCCACGAAGATTAAAATGTATCTTCACTTGACCTTTCATGGGTCTGTTCAGATGCCCCAATGATACTTTCCCGTCAGGTGGATGAATGTTGAGTAGTAATTTATTCCATACCTCTGCATCATGGTATTTAAATATCTCCACAGTGGATCGGTTAGAAGGTTGTCCAGGCATTGATTTGTCCTCGTCTGTAGCAAAAGCTCACACACATCCGCAACATTTCTACCCGTTTTTGTTTTAACAGGTAATGCCCATGCAAATTTGCAGTAAATGTATGTATCAATAACCATTGAAACATATCTGAGTCCGTTATTCTCATGCGAATATTCCCTCATACCTACAAGATCACCCAACTGTAAGTCACCCAACCTTTAATCATAACATGCTTAAGAGGGTATGTTTTGCATGCTGGTTTGTGCAGTTCTCTAACTACTGTCTCCATACTTAATCTGTGATATATCGATTATTGAAACAGCCTGATTCGAATAAGCTGCATTACCTGGAGCAGCTGATGCTATGAACTAGCTCATTGGGATCGTCATAACATATATATACTGGGTGATCAAAAGGCAGTATAAATTTGAAAACTGAATAAATCACGGAATAATGTAGAGAGAGGTACAAATTTACAAACATGATTGGAATCACATGGGGTTTTATTAGAACCAAAAGAATACAAAAGTTCAAAAAATGTCCGACAGATGGCGCTTCATCTGATCAGAATAGCAATAATTAACATAAAGTAAGACAAAGCAAAGATGACGATCTTTACAGGAAATGCTCAATATGTCCACCATCATTCCTCAACAATAGCTGTAGTCGAGGAATAATGTTGTGAACAGCACTGTAAAGCATGTGCGTAGTTATGGTGAGGCATTGGCGTCGGACGTTGTCTTTCAGCATCCCTAGAGATGTCGGTCAATCACGATGCACTTGCGACTTCAGGTAACCCCAAAGCCAATAATCGCACGGACTGAGGTCTGGGGACCTGGGAGGCCAAGCATGACGAAAGTGGCGGCTGAGCACACGATCACCACCAAACGACGCGCGCAAGAGATCTATCAGGCGTCTAGCAATATGGGGTGGAGCGCCATCCTGCATAAACATCGTACATTCCACCAGATGTTTATCAGCCAGGCTGGGGATGATACGATTCTGTAACATATCGGCGTACCTATCACCCGCCACGGTAGCAGTTACAAAACCAGAATCTCTCATTTCCTCGAAGAAAAAAGGCCCGAAAACGGTAGATGTGGTAAATCCAACCCATACCGTGACTTTCTCGTCGTGCAATGGAGTTTCCACGACATTTCTAGGATTTTCGGTAGCCCAAATTCTGCAGTTGTGGGTGTTGACAGACCCTCAGAGCGTGAAATGAGCTTCGTGGGTCCACAACACGTTATTCAACCAATGGTCATCTTCCGCCACCTTTTGAAACACCCATACCGCAAATGCCCTCCGCTTCACTTAATCGCCAGATAACAGTTCATGATGCCGATGGATTTTGTACGGATAGCATCGGAGGGTACGCGTAAGTGCCAACCAAGCAGTAGTGTGTGGAATGTCGGCGCGACTGTACGAGCGCTGACTTCCCCGTGCATAGACGAACTCGCTAGTCTCCGTTTCTTCCTGAACTGTCTCAGCAGCATTACGCCTTGTGCTCGGTCGGCCACTACGGGCTCTATCGTCTAAACAACCCGTGGCTTCGAACTTCGAAATCATTCTCGCCACAGCTGCATTTGTCAACGGACCTTTAACCGCTCGAATCCCCTTCCTATGGCGATAGGATCGTAATGCTGAACTAGCACATCCCCCATTCTAATAACACAGCTTCACTAAAAGCGCCCTTTTCAGGTAACGTCAAAATGCTGCGACTGCTGGCGCATCTGATTCTCTCATTCAGCTCCTTTTATACACGATTGTCATGAGAAGTCACTGACGTTTTGCTGTCCAGCTCCATCTGTCGGACATATTGCTCTTAGAAAACCCCATGTCATTCCAAGCAATTTTTACCTCTCTATCTACATTATTCCGTGGTTTATTAAGTTTTCAAATTTATAGTGACATTTTGATCACCCGGTACTGCAGTATTCGCTCACTGCTTTATGGTTAATGTAAATATCACCGCCGTTGTTTTCACTATCAAGTATTGGTTATATAATTGTTTTATATTCCTTGTTGCTCAGGCTTTTTGTGCTCTTATGTACATAAGTGAAATGGAGTATTTCACGGTACATTTCCCTATCATTAGCTGAATAATTTATGGGTTTTCGGTGGGTTTTAGCAAAATAAGATTAATTTAGCCAGGTATTTTTTCAAATCGCCTATCGTCGTCCGTATTGTGCCAAGTCATGTTTTATAGGACGTGTGCCTAGCAAGTGCGGTGTTTCCTGCTCGCCAAATGTCCTACCTATATGGCGAGGGACATGACATAATAAATTCGTCAATGGCAATACCATTGTTATCCTGTAGTTTTGTTTTTGCTGAGAGCTGCCTGAGAGATATTCAGCAACTGTGTTTGCTGTCGATCCATCTGCTCTAACCTTGGCAACTGTAATTTCTCTCCAACAGCTTTCTGCACTTGAATGACTTTCTCTTTCGTTGGCATCTCAGAGAATATTAATCGATTATCTCTGTATGTTGAGGCTTTATATATCTGCTCTTCTTCCTCTTATTATGTGCCTGCTCCCCCTTCTCAACAACAAGGACCTCTACATCTATTTTCCCCTCAATAGCCTCGATCTACTCAGTTAAGCTGGTCACTTTCTTACCGATTTCATTAGTTATTTAATGCATTGACCATTCTCGGAAGAGTCAGGTAATACGTCTCTAGCTCTCTCTGCATACCTCCAACTTTATGTACGATAGCTTGAATTTTCGCATTCATGTACAAGCGAATGTTCTGTCTATGTAAACCCATTTTCTCAGGTTGAGAACTAGACATGCACGCGAATTTGTCCATGGCGCAGCGTATACTGAAGTACCCGCCTCCCTTACAGGGCTACACACAAACTCCTGGACGTTTCGCCTGTACCTATCATCATTACGCTGTCTTGTTTTATCAATAACGAGAAAACCAAACTGCGAATGATTCCAGCAATTGGCATATATCTTTACAAAATCATTGAACGACATGTCAGATCCTACATGTGGATGGTGAATGTGATTTGAATTGAGATTGTCTTGTTTGAAGGTTAAAATAAGGTTTGCATCATCCCTATCCAACTGTTTCAGGATTCTAGAATATGTTTGGATTGGATAAAATACATAAGCACCCATATGACGACTGTAACAGAAATATTTTCGAATTTGGGCTTGGTTTTTCACATCATCATCATCATCATCATCATCATCATCATCATCATCATCATCATCATCATCATCATCATCATCATCATCATCATATGTGACGACAATGTTTGGCTCTTTTTCGGAGGGAGGGGATAGCACCGCTTATACAGAATTTCGTGTCTATAACCTTTTACACCGTGCAACATCTCCTGTAATAGCTGATACTTGGTCTGAATCGGTGTTTTTGAGAATACACTAACATGTTCAAATAAGACTCCATGCATATGTGTTAGCAGCCTCATGAGGACATTAGTCTTACCACAATTGGACGGACATACAATAGTTGCTCTATATTATCAAGAAGGAGTAATCCATTCTTCTTCTTCTGGTCTTCTTTTGTATCTTCATAGGACCTGTCACCAACAACAATAAAGTTCCCAGAATGAAATTTTCACTCTGCAGCGGAGAGTGCGCTGATATGAAACTTCCTGGCAGATTAAAACTGTGTGCCCGACCGAGACTCGAACTCGGGACCTTTGCCTTTCGCGGGCAAGTGCTCTACCATCTGAGCTACCGAAGCACGACTCACGCCCGGTACTTACAGCTTTACTTCTCCCAGTATCCGTCTCCTACCTTCCAAACTTTACAGAAGCTCTCCTGCGAACCTTGCAGAACTAGCACTCCTTCTTTCAGGATTCTGCTATGAATTTCTAACACGTTATTGTCATCTGACATTCCAACATTGTAAAAGCACAGAGCGGAATAACCGAATTTCCAATAGATCACCCTGCAGTTACTAACCTGCATGATTCTAAGTTTAGAATCCATGATATCTTTGATGTCAGAACCCAAGATGGCTGCGGAGGTGTCAATACAGTCCAAAATAGCTGTTCCAATTCCCGTGGTGCTGTGATCATCCTCCTCCTCCACCACCACCACCACCACCACCACCACCACCACCACCACCACCACCAAGCATCACCAGAGACCTTCCACCTCCAGGCAGTAGAAACTAACTCGTACACTCGCTTGTGAGGATTAAATCAGTCATTTCTTTCAATGTTTATTATTCGCTATGTGTATCTGTATGTATTCATTTTTCAAGGTTTTCCTTTATTTCGGCCTCAGTTCAACAGTTCTATTAAGCATACTATGCAGTGCCTGATACATCTGAGCGACAGTCGATATCAAACACTCATGCAGATACAGTCCCCAATGCAACTCCAACTCTTTGGAGTGGAAGACAAGCTCCCTGGTGCAGTTCCCGACATGCTGGAGACAACTCAAAATCAGCTTGGAGAACTGTTTCTAGACTTGGAGTTTCCGTTATCTTCACCACCATCACCAGTGAGTCAGCACGCAGACAAGTTTCCTGATTGTATCGGAGTTGGACGCGGAATTGTACCCAGGCTTCAGCGCACCACTACATCCAACATCTGCACCACCGGTCTAGCCTCAGCGAAGTCTTCACAGACTGTCGTTGTTTAACACTACTTGTCAACTGACCATCAATGGATCAAAGCGTGTTGATGTTGGATTAGCACCAGACAGGCTTCAATGTTATAGAGGAAATAGAGAATGTCCAGCAGATTACCGAGGTGCAGTTCAATTATATGGAGTGGGATCAACACTGCAGCAAGCTGAAAAAACAGATGATTGCACGACAATATCTTCAGCAGCAATAGTGTGCCCATCATCGACATGTTTGCTGGTGATACGATGAAGTTAACATCAAGACCTGATGCAACGTATATAATTAAAGCATGTAAGTATGACGAACTTTCGTGGTCTGTAAAATGCAGTACAGACCGTTATGGAGAAACTTAGTCAATGGCGAAGGTATGGTAAATCAGTCTTCGATGATGATATCAAGTATGTAGTGGAATTCAAAGTTCACGGCGTGGATGAGAAATTAACAGTGTGTGTGTGTGTGTGTGTGTGTGTGTGTGTGTGTGTGTGTGTAACTCAGTCACTTAGCACGGAAATATAAAGATAGACATTGTCTACGTACAACGCCTCGCCACATCGTACAACAAGTCTCGCTCAATATAAAAATGCAGCAACAGATCCAAGTAGATGGTCTGCTGCAACAGTGTCGGCCGACTTAACTTCACAATACGGCGCAGTGCAGATCCAGAAGACTGTGTCGGTTGACGCCTGGCCACTCAAACAATTTCGTTATTTTATAAAATACAATGAATTACATTTTTAAATGCAATTTTATTTATCTTGTTTCAATTTTAATTTACTGTGTTCTGTGAGTAGCTTTCCATGACAAGCCTGCTGTTCTGTGGTCTGTCAATAACGGCAGAGTATTCTTAAGTTTCCCCAAAAGCACCATTCCTTATTTTTTGACCTACATTAAATTTAAATTAGTGCAAAAATAGCATGTAATATGTAGGTTATCCTTATAATATATATGTTTAGCCTTACGAAGTACGTACCCCAACCGGAACGTGTTGAAAAACGAATTGAATAAAACTGTACCTTCGGCTATATCGGCGTCCCCTATGTTAGCCGTCTGCGAAAATGGTCTCTCGTTGTGTGCTATCATTTGCACAAATTTCGTTTCGATATGCCCAACGGTCGTGCGTATACTACCGGAAATGTACGTGCTACATAAATTGCTTTTTCTCGAGATCGGAGACTGGGACCACCAGCAAAGTGTACAGAAAAGTTCAATGTATTTGCTAAATTTCATTCAAAGCAACATACAATAATAAGTATTACCATGAGCGTGATGATTAGACTTGACGACGAAGCTGACATACAAAGTTATACGCCAACTTTTTCGACGAATACTTCCTGTAAAATCGTGCGAGAAACAGTGCAGGGCTGGCGGGGCGGCGCGCGGTGCTTCAGCTCCATTAGCGGGCCGTGGCGGCTGACCACACACACACACACACACACACACACACACAGGCGCGCGCGCAAGGCTGCGTGCGTCTCACTGTGGGCGCTTGGAAAAAAGCGCAGGTGACGCCTGTATATAAGAAGAGCAGAAGGACGGATCCTCAAAATTACAGACCAATACCCTTAACATCGGTTTGTTGCAGGATTCTCGAACATATTCTCAGTTCGAATATAATGAATTTCTTTGAGACGGAGAAGTTGCTGTCCATGCATCAGCACGGCTTTAGAAAGCATCGCTCCTGCGAAGAGCAACTCGCCCTTTTTTCACACGATATCTTGCGAACCGTCGACGAAGGGTATCCAGACGGATGCCATATTCCTTGACTTCGGAAAGCGTTTGACTCCTAACTAAGGTACGAGCATATGGGATTGGTTCCCAAGAATGTGAGCGGCGCGAAGATTTCTTAAGTAACAGAATCCAGTACGTTGTCCCCGATGGTGAGTGTTCATCGGAGGTAAGGGAGTGCCCAAGTGTGGTAGGTCCGCTGTTGTTTTCTGTCTACATAAATGATTTTTTGGATAGGGTGGATAGCAATGTGCGGCGGTTTGCTGATGATGCTGTGGTGTACGGGAACGTGTCGTCGTTGAGTGACTGTAGGAGGATACAAGATGGCTTGGACAGGATTTGCGATTGGTGTAAAGAATGGCAGCTAACTCTAAATATAGATAAACGTAATTTAATGCAGATGAATAGGAAAAAGGATCCTGCAATGTTTGAATACTCCATTAGTAGTGTAGCGATTCACACAGTCACGTCGATTAAATATTTGGGCGTAACATTGCAGAGCGATATGAAGTGGGACAAGCATGTAATGGCAGATGTGGGGCAGGTGGATAGTCATCTTCGGTTCATTGGTAGAATTTTGGGAAGATGTGGTTCATCTGTAAAGGAGACCGGTTATAAAACACTAATACGACCTATTCTTGAGTACTGCTCGAGCATGTGGTATCCCTAACAGGTCGGATAAGGGAGGACATACAAGCATTCAGAGGCGGGCTGCTAGATTTGTTACTGCTAGGTTTGATCATCACGCGAGTGTTACGGAAATGCTTCAGGAACTCGGGTGGGAGTCTGGTGGAAAGGAGGCGTTCTTTTCGTGAATCGCTAGTGAGGAAATTTAGAGAACCAGCATTTGAGACTGATTGCAGAACAATTTTACTGCCGCCTACTACATTTCGCGGAAAGACCACAAAGATAAGAGAGATTAGAGCTCGTACACAGACATATAGGCAGGCACTTTGGGAGTGGAACAGAGAGAGAAGATACTAGTTGTGGTACCGACGTACCCTCCGCCACGCATCGTATGGTGGATTGCGGAGTATGACGACTCGCCGATGCCGAAACGCCGAGTTTCGCCGGCTTCAGAGTCCGCTGCGGGTCGGACAGGACGTGGTCAGTTCAAAGGCAAAGCAGGTGCTGTGGAGTTTAAACGTACCTTAATAGTACATTTTGCAAATGCTGTATTAATAAGAAATTCTACATCCGTCAACTGAATTCTACTGTACGGAACCAAAGTGTTCCAATAACTTACTAGGTTCGGTGGTTGTAGAATACATGAGAAAATGCAAAATACGTCTCTCGATCAGTTACACTGGTGAATGTATTTGTAACCATTAAGTCGTCCACAGTAAAATACAGTGCTGTGAAACAGGGAGAAGTATGCCTCGTCGCGTAAATATTTACAATAGTACTGACCACTTATTTTAAACGAGGTATTTTACGAGTCGTGGAAGCGGACGGTGAAGATGCACCGAAGGACACGTGGGTGGGTCGTAGCGGCGCCGCGCTGCCCGTCTAGCAGCAGGGAGCAGGCGTGGAGCAGTCCAGGGGACGGCACTAGGCACTGGGGTGTCGGGGGAGGCCGAGGGGAAGCGAGCAGCGTCAGCACTAGCGATCCGCTAGTACAGCCATCCACGAGTCCTAAATCTTCTTCGCGATTCTCTCCGCTCCTCCGGAAAAGTAGCGTACAATTAACGCAGCTATTTTACGCGCGTCCGGTTTCGCAAAGGAACCGTGTGGTTTGCCTGCCGCAGAGCCGACAACGGCCGCTGGGGAGAGCACTGAGAGGAGATGGCAGAACCAGTTTAACCAGCTGGTGCTGGCTGCCGTCGCCTACTTCGTGCCACGTGGCAGACTGCGACGCTGACGCGGCCTCGGACCGGACATCCGGCCTCACGACACCCAGCACCGCCGGCACACGGCACCAGCTCGTTAAACTAGTTTTGCCATCTCAGTGCTCCCCTGCGGCCACAAACCAAACAGTATCTTTGCGAAACCGGACGCGCGTAAACTAGCCGCGTTAATTCTGTTAGCTATTGCCCCGGAAGAGCGGAGAAAACCGCGAAGAAGATTTTGTGCTCGTCGATGTCTGTAACAGCGAACTGCCGGCAGAGCAACGGCGCGTAATGCTATTATCTGAGACACGTAGTACATGTGAAACGAGATTTTTGCTGTCGAAGCTGCTTACGGTCGCTTAAAATGATATTTACAGGAAAGATACAAGCAGATAGTCTATAAATCCAGATATATCCTACAGGGTGTTTGATAATAACAGAAACTTCTAGCGAGTAACGTATGTTTACTTTCAGATAGACTAGTAGCCACGATAAGATTCCTCGCCACTGGGGAAACCTTACAGTCGTCGGTCTTTCAAACAAAAATTGCAGAAAAAATATTGTTTATAATAAACAGCATCGAATTTTCAGATAATACTTCTATTAATCAGGATGACTCAGAATGTCTTAGAAAGTAAGAGATGAGAAAACTGCGCAATAAAGAGGCCGCGAATCTGCTACCTTGCGCTACACAACTCTGAGCCCGCAACGCTATCAACTCCGCTTCAACTTTGACGCGCCAATCGCGCATCCCTACGTGCCCTGCAACGGCTGAAGACTATCTACAAATTTCGTTATCTGATATTTAATACGAACTGTATACGAATGACGGGCTTTTGGTAGATTATTTTTATTATTCCGTAGCATTGAAACGGTATAAATTTTACCACCAAAGCCTTACACTACAACTTTTTTCCTCCCTTTATGTAGATTGGGGTCATTTTATTGTAACAAATCGTAGCTAAAACGACCCACTTTCGATAGATCTTCAATTTTCTAATGCTTTGAAACAGCTCAGATACATACCAAATAGTCTAAAAGATAGAAAACCCACGAAATACGGTGTCTTGACTCCATACAATAGCCATACGTACCCATGCTACGTTGTGCTTGTAACATAAAACGATGTCTCATTTCACTGCCCGAGTTCCTCTCCACGAGGCAAAAAATTGACACGCCAGATTATTTCAAGCTCTGATGTATAGTGCAACGTGGAATTCCACGCTGTCACGCCAGCAGCTCCTCGGCCAGGCGAGTTTTCGCGTCTCATAGAAATTTGTAGTAAGGTCTTATGGGACCGAACTACTTAGGTATCCGGCCGCTAAGCCTTCACACTACTTAATCTAGCTTTAACTTACATGTCCCAGAAACGACTCGAACCTCCCGACGGGTAGAACCGCACGGACCGTCACAAAGGCGCGTCAGATCGCGCGGCTACCCCGCGCGGCACCTATGAGACGACGAAATTCAGCAGATTTCTTTTAGTGCCCACGTGGATGACTTCACACTTTTCATTCTTTAGAGTAAATTGTGATTCTTTAGAGTAAATTGTGTTTTTTAGCGCCCTACACATACATTGTCTACACTCATGCTCATAAAATAGGGATTATGCTGATACATGATGAAATAACGCTCGAGGGGGGGGGGGGAGGGCGGTTTGCGGTTTAAATCACCTCGGGATGTGACCACACGGTGCATTTGACCTGCGGTCGTCGCACGGTGGCACTGGCAGCTGTCCACATACGCAGAGGTGTTTTGGTGCATGTCGAAGTACGGTGCAGCGAGTTAAGTGTGCAGCTGTTTTCAGACGTGCTAATGGTGACTGTGTGTTGAAAATGGCTCAAAGAACACACATTGATAACGTTATGAGGGGTAGGATACTAGGGCGACTGGAGGCTGGTCAAACACAGCAGGTCGTAGCACGGGCCCTCCGTGTGCCGCAGAGTGTGATCTCAAGATTATGGCAACGATTCCAGCAGACAGGAAACGTGTCCAGACGCTACAGTACGGGACGTCCACGGTGTAAAACACCACAAGTAGACCGATATCTCACCATCAGTGCCCGCAGACGGCCACGGAGTATGGCAGGTAGGCTTGCTCGGGACTTTACAGCAGCCCCTGGAACAGTTCGTCTCCATTCACACAGACTATAGACGACTGAACAGATATGGTTTATTCGCCCAGAGACCTGCAATGTGCATTCCACCGACCCCTGGTCACAGGAAAAGCCGTTAAGCCTGGTGTCAACAACACAGTACATGGTCATTGGAACAGTGGTCCCATGTTATGTTCACGAACGAATCCAGGTATAGTCTGAACATTTATCCTCGACGAGGTTTTATCTGGCGTGAACCAGAAACCAGATTCCTACCCCTTAATGTCCTTGAAAGGCACTTGTATGAAGGTCTGGGTTTAATGGTGTGGAGTGGGATTATGATTTGTGAACGTACACCCCTGCATGTCTTTGACAGAGGAACTGTAACAGGTCAGGGTCAGGTGTATCGGGACGTCATTTTGCGCCAGTATGTCCGCCTTTTCAGGGGTGCAGTGGGTAACTTCCTCCTGATGGATGATAACGCACGGCCCCACCGAGCTGCTATCGTGGGGGAGTACCTTGAAACAGAAGATATCAGGCGAATGGAGTGGCCTGCCTGTTCTCCAGATCTAAACCCCATCGAACACGTGTGGGATGCTCTCTGTCGACGTATCGCTGCACGTCTTCAAACCCGTGGGACACTTCAGGAGCTCAGACAGGCACTGGTGCAAGAATGGGAGGCTATACCCAGCAGCTGCGCGACCACCTGATCCAGAGTATGCCAACACGTTGTGCGGCCTTCAAAACATGGTGATCATATCCCATATTGATGTCGGGGTACATGCACAGTAAACAGTGGAGTTTTGTAGCACGTGTGTTTCGGGACGGTTTTCTCAACTTATCACCAATACCGAGGACTTGCAGAGCTGTGTCGTGTGTGTTCCCTATGTGCCTATGCTATTAGCGCCAGTTTTGTGTAGTGCCATGTTGTGTGGCACCACAGTCTGCAATTATCCTCAGTTTATGAGCAAGAGTGTAAATCTTTTTGCAAATGGTTTTAATGATTTGATGACTTTACAAGGCGGTAACAGAGCATAATCTGCAAACAACCCGAGGCGATTCTTCGGATTGTCTCCTACACCGTTTATAATACAGAGCAGGAACACCAGAGGAGCATCCTCGCCAATGGACGCAACAGGAGCTGGCGCGCCGAGGCGAGTTCCGACTGGCGCCACGGGGCGCTCTGAAGTTCGCCGCCAGCCACAAGCGCCGCCCAACAGCCAACCTCCGCGTTGCCGCCGATGATAAGGACTTCCGCGTTGTGGTGAGCGGCGGCAACACGCAGGAACGTTCGGCGTTGGAGTACGGCAGTTCTAGTACCGAGCTCCAGGGCTGCAGCTCACAGTTACAGTTGATAGTAAATATCATCCTGCAAGACTTAATCTACACGTGGAGTCGCCTATACCCTTCGCTTGGGGACAAGTATTTAACACAGTGACTGTCAGTGTGGCGCCCAGGACACACAGTCTCGCGGACATCGCGTTCAGTAACGCAAGCACTGGCAGGCCACTGCTTAGTCTTAACTGTCCGCAAGTACATCCAACGAGTTGCTGTACAACTTAAGTACCGCAGAGCAGTAAAGTATGTATCCGTGTGTCGCCAATCTGTTTGCGCTGCCACAGCCCCTCCGTTCACCACCTGGCACTTAAACCTATTGCGTGTGCCAGCCGTCGTACACAGATAACGTGTACATATCTCTGGAACACTTGCCTGTGGCAACACATGTGACCTCTGTTTTACTCTATGACTTTCCCTAAACTACGCACCACAAATTGTTACCTTTCTGATAAAAAATCACGTTGCAGTCAACACAACTGACATGATACACCACTACGCAAGCGCAATGCATTACTATCTGCCACTAGAAATAATAAAAGAAAAATCAGGGATCACATCAAATTCAGAAACCCACAGATATGACCTACACACAAAAATAAAATCAAAACCCTCATGGAAAAACAATACCCAATTGCCAAAACTAACAACATAATTTCTCCTTTCAGTTTTCATAAAAAAACCAACATGACAAATTACTTTCAATGACAGAGCAAAAATTGGATAAATGATTGAAGTATACTATCGAACCTAGATTCCACAATACTGTTCAAATACAACTAACAGCATCTCCAAAAGTAGTTTAGACTTCCCAAACTTACTTATAAAACAACAGAATGAAATTATCAACATAGCAAACACAACAGAAAGAGAACTCAAAATCTGGAAAAGCTACAATATCTATTCAGATAACAAAACACTGAGCCAAATTAACGAAAAATTAACCAATAACAATGCCCTAGCAACTAAATCGGATAAAAGCAATGGTCTAATCATCATAAACAAAAATGACTACATAGAAAATGTTAAAGACTTCTTTAGTAGCAATGGTATCACAAAATCAATAGAAACCCCACCAAAAAAAAATGTGTAGCCCAAACCAAGCAAACCATAAAATCATGTCATACAATACTCACTGAATATGACAAAAGATCAAGTACCGTATACCACAGAACCCCAGAACACCACAGCTCCATGGACATCCTAAGCTACACAAACAAATTGTTTCTATCTGTCCTGTAGTGGATAATGTAAAAACCCCACACAGTACCGAAGCAATAAATTAAAGAAACCTCTAACAAATTTTACACATACAACAAAGAATTGTACAATATTAGCTAGAAACATCACAAAGATGAAAATACTCACAAAATCAAGGTTTCTGTCTTTCGGCATTACTAATACATACACAAATATTCCAATACACGAAACAGTGGATATCATAGAACAATACCACTCAAATAGAGAAAAATCTGAATGGTTAACGTTTCACAAATCGGCGTAGAAGTTCCTGCCGCCACTTTAGGAAAGGAAACATTGAAAAAAAAAATTCTTGTAAAGATTTTTGATGTGCAACAACATGTACGCTGCATATGTAGGTATTACGATACGTTGCGTATTTCATTAATTACGAAAGAATAAATTCGAATTCCATGTAACACAGCACTTTAGTTTCCATAGCATGGACATCTAGTTGCGATGCGCTTTCGTAAGCCAATCACCGCTCATTTCACGTCATCTCGCAAGGCGGTGACAGCAGATATTCAGGGCACAGCCAATAGCAACATCACTGTCAAGTAGCGCTAACACACAAGAAGGAAAAGTTAATGGTTTACATTAACACACACAGTGCAGCTACAAGAGAAGCTAGCTTTCACATGTAATATTAGCCGTCTTTGCATGTGTTACACTTCAAGATACATCACACAAATGTGCCAGTGAAACTTAAAATATTGAGAAATGTATGGTCATCTGGGCTCCAAATTCTTCTAAACGGCCGATCCTCAAAGTGTAAAGTTTTAAACGAGAGTCAAACACAGTGAGTTAAGATATTCATCGCACATTTTCCAAGTAACATAATTAATCTTGCGTAAAAGCAAATTTTCTTCGAAAGTAACGATTTCCAAACCACCGTTAGCAGTAATATTTTTCCGAGACTGTTAGAACTAGGGTCTTATCAGCAGTTGCCAGTAAACAGGAGTTGCTGTGCGTGCGCAGTTACGATAACACAGGAAGCCCATATGTTCGTAGGTATTAAGCATTAAGAGACCTTACATTACGCCGTAAACGAAACAAGACATAATCAGAGGGCACTCCAACAGCATCTGGAATTCGTAATCCGCATTAAAATGTAAATTCTGCTTGAAGTGCACATTCGTATGTCCATATTCATAGATTCACGTGATATTAAACTTTTCAGTGTGGTTTTCGAGATGTAAATTTTCTTGGAGTACCAGTACTCTACTATCTCATGATCGGTTCTTTATCATGGCAAAATGCCGTACGTGCCAGAAGATGAAGAGACGCTAGGCTTGAGTACAAGTTCACAGTATTGTAGCATACTGTCAACTCTTATCGAGAAAATGTGAAGGAGCCGTTGCAAGGCTTTTTTCCGCCTTTCTACACCGACTGGAATCATTGCAAGATTTAGAAAGAAATGCTTCACATGTACTGCTGTCCATGACCAGACACGCTGACAACTAACTACAAACACATACCCAAAGAAATGAAGAAATTTTGAATGTTAACTGCAAAGTAAAGCTAACGTGGAATCACAACGAATTATTTGCCTAATCTGCAGCGGAATTTTGTCAATTCTGGCAGCAGAAGACAGTTCAAAGAGTTACATCTTTATCACGAAGCAAAGACGAATGCACGAGATAGAACACTAGTGATGTACGGATTTTCTTTGACATAAAGACAAATCTTCGAACATCGACTAAGGATTGTGATGAGACGTCTGACAAAAAGAGTTTTTTCTGGAAACTAATTAAAAAATAACATCGATTTACTAAATGACAAACAACTGAAGCAATAAATGTCATTGGATTTCAAATTTATCTATTATTTGTAACACTTATTCGTGTAAGTGAATAATGTTTCAAATAATATTTGTCATTTACGAATAAAGAATAATTTTTATCTGTATTCGTTAGTCGAATAAATTTCGTATAACTCCGGTGGTAAGCGGACATGTCGCGCATGCGAACACTGGAAGTTCACAACCTCCGAGCAAGAGAATGACAGACAGACAGCGTGCGAGACGAGCGGTAGTAAACTTATCAATTCTGTTTCTTATTGGATGATTTAAATTCTTCATTTTTGTTCAGGTGTCGTTGAAAACAGAAGCTGTTTTGATAGCACCGTGCTGCGCCTGTGTTGGTCGTAATCTGCTTGATTTTTGCTCGTACCTGTAATATTGTGTGGAGTAAATGATTCTACAATTTTTTTTTGTTTCATATAAAACAGAAGTTGGTTTTGTAGCATAGTCTTCTGTGGACATCTGTTCCTGCCTCACAATTCTTAAGTGAACTACACGATTTAAATCCGTTGTAAGCATGTTGTTGGTATTCTACTTCATTTTAGTTCGCATCGGCGGCCGGAGTGGCTGAGCGGTTCTAGGCGCAAGAGTCTGGAACCGCACGATCGCTGCGGTCGCAGTTTCGAATCCTGCCTCGGGCACGGATGTGTGTGATGTCCTTAGGTTAGTTAGGTTTAAGTAGTTCTAAGTTCTAGGGTACTGATGACCTCAGAAGTTAAGTCCCATAGTGCTTATAGCGATTTGAACCATTTTTAGTTCGCATCGGTTTTCCGAACTGTCCCGTATTAAATAGAGAGCTGCATGTTAGCAGTTTTCCTCAGAATCGGTATTCAATTTCGTTTCATGTTTTCACGGAATGGTTATGTATTTCTACTTTGAACTGTGTTGCCACTGGGTATGCTTAGTCATACTAGTGATAAAGTACTAAATGGTACAAACTTAGTGGTTTGCAAGGATTTATTACGCAGCAAAAATATTCTACACCGAAGTGCATATTTGGAGATGAGATTGTGTAATATCGTGTGAACGTACTTCCACCGTACATAACGCTACAGTATGTAGTTAACTCTAGATATACAGCAATCCAATCATGAAAACGTAGGGATATTATTTGGTTTCAAATTTTCATTGGATACAAATCTAGCAGTTCACACACGGATTGTTGGGCACGAACACGTTCACGGGACACTATGCGACAAAATCAGCTCTCTTTTATACTTACGAACAAATAGTGAATCATTTTCCGCACACAATATTACAGATACGTGCAGAAATAAATCAGAATACGCACAGAATACTGACAAAGCAATTCAATGAGTGCAATACGCGCACTAACTCGTAATCGGGTGCACAATGCGATGAAGCCAGCTGCTCTTGACATGTCACGTTAGATGATTTTGTAAGTTTGGACTTGGGCAAAGGCGCAATTATTTCCACTCGATAATGGGCACACGTCGAAATTGCAATACTGGATTACACTAATAAATGCTTATTGTCGTTTCTTGTTACCAATATTAGTTTATTTCCAACAATAAGCAGCTTTCACTCGGTTAATTCTCGGCAGAAATCAAACATCCTTTTGGAATGGACTTCCTTAACTCTTGTGCAAAAAGGTGTGCAGCATACTGCTGCATCCATTTTCAATAAGCTGCCACTCGAATTCAAAAAGCTTAACAGTAATCCACGCGCTTTCAAATTGAAACTGAAGAGTTTCCTCATGAGTCACTCCTATTCTGTCGAGGAGTTCCTTGAAAAATTAAGATGATTCGTTGTATTCCTGATAGCGTTTGCTTAAACTTATGGACTGATTTTCTTTCAGGTAGAATGAACATTTATTTTTATCTGTTATTACTTTTTATGTTTTAAGTTCATGTACTGACACGTTCCATGACCTTGGAGATTTGCACCTCAATTTGGTCCCACGGAACTTGACATTTAAATGAATAAAATACATAAACAATCAAAAAGCGACCACGATGTCATATGACTGAACTCCAGCTGCGAAAAGTTAATCTCAATTTTTCATTGCTTTGCGGAATACAGTACTTGGCAAGGTCATAAACTTTCGATTTCCAGGCACGCACTTTATTGCTAAAGTGCAAGCCCTGATAAGAGTATTTCGAATTGAAAGTACAGATTTTGGCGCGGTATTTTCTGTTACTGAGAGTCGGCTGCTTGGACGATGTGTGACGTGAACAACACGCAGATGTGACGCAGGCGCTCGCAGCTCTGGGGGGGGGGGGGGGGGGGGGGGGGCGGTGTATAAATAAAACTGCAGCCGCCGGTCTTGCGCCGCTAGCTTGGCTGGCTGGAGACGCAACCATCGGCCTTCCCGCCTGCCGGCACAAGCGGCCGTGCACACAGCTACCAACTCACTTTCCACGAGATCCCGGTCGGATTTACACAAAAAACAAAAATTGCCGACAGAAAGCTGTGGGCAAAGAAGTGGCCAATGCAAGAAAAGAAATTCACTCACGTTCTGAAACTTGAGCAGCTGGGAGCCGATTAATTTGGTAGCTATCTAAGAATGGATGAAACGCATTTCGGAGCTGCCGATCATAATCGAACCGTAGTTAAAGGAAAATAATGAAGCCACGAGAGATTGTAAGCTGCGAGGACAGGCAGTTCGCTACATTACACTTTCTAGCCAATGGCAGAAATTAAGAGGACCTCAAATAGAGCGCTTGGATACAGACTAGCCTTCAACACTTAAACCAATGAAGTAAGAATATTCAATGAATCAATGTTCATTAAATGTTGATATTTCGAGTTTTAGGTTTAATTTCCGAGAAGCATCGCAAAAAAACCTATCACAAGGTCTACGGACTTTTATTTCTTCAGCATACTGTCAAAGTTTCGTCCGCCTCTCACCCTGTTGTGTGTATTAGAATAGCATTTAACCCCGCTCGCGGTGACAGATGGTAGCACCGGGTGAGAACGGAGTGAATAAGTACAAGTTTTCTGATTTTATCTTAATGCAGGCAGGAAGCGAAATTACTCAGTTCCACATCTTCAAAATTTTGTAGAGCAGCCCACACCACTACAGAAGGTAGTCGGATAACCACTTCAGTATTCGCAGCGCCATAGCAGTCTTGCTTCTTTACATCTGGTCTTCAAATTTGCTTTTGCCCCTTCCTTCGTACTCTTCTTCTTCTTCTTCTTCTTCTTCTTCTTCACCCCTTGATGGCATTGGCTTGTTCTAGGAGATCATTCCATCCGTCGCTGTCCATCGTCTTTCATCCAGAGTCCTCTGACACCAATAATTTAAAAATCTTATGCTATGCCATCCTCCGTCTTTTGTCTTCCCCTGCTTCTTCGCCCCACTGAGTTTTTAAGCAATTTATTTTAGTTTGAGTCTCATGTCTCACTGGAAAACGTGGCCGACCTATTTCCGACAGTTTATTTTAATGAACTTTATGATTTCAAGATTTTTATATACTCTCTAAAGCTCAAAATTATATCGTCTACGCCATGCTTCGAGTAATTAGTTACCCCACAGAGTTCGCGTAACTTCTTTTGTTCAAAAGATGCTCTTAGGTCTTCACACTACTGAGTTTCTGAGCCGTATGTTAAAATTGGACGCATTTAAGTTTTAAGTTTTATACGGTTGTCACTTCGTTCTTGACAGATTGCTGGACTTAAGCTATGAGGTTACCATTGTTCCCAAACAGACAAATTCATTAAGATTCTATTTGCGCCTAGTCAATTTCTAACATTCTGTTTGGAGCTGGTCGTATTACTTGCACGTATTTTTTAACTGATGTTCACCTCCAGTCCCATTTCCGTTGCTGCACCACGAGTGCCCTGTCTTTCTTTAGCAGCTAACTCTGTTCTTGCAATAATATCCATATGATACGCATTGGCCAGAAGCTGTGCGATCACATTTGTCATAAGCTGCAACCAGAAGGATACATGACAGCCCCACCACAACCGTGCTGGATATTGGTTGCAGAGAAATCCAATATTACCATGGGGCCAAAAGAGGACAGAGGACAACGGAAGTGGATGGTGTTCTCCGTAAGGTGTCGTTGCCTAAAGAGCTTGATTGCAGGTGGAGCTGCAGACCCATCACAATAAGAGGTGCAGAAGGGCTAATCGCACGAGGGAAATATGGTGCATCATGTAAAGTGTCGTTCTCCAAATCGTCTGTAATTCAGAGAAGTTTGGAAAGGTGGAGGTCAAACCCAGAAAGAGGACCATAACTTAATAGGCCGAATGGTTGGAGACTCGTTTTAGTCGCCTCTTACGACAAGCAGGAATGCGTCGGGCCCATTCTCAACTCTGAACCTGCAGGAGGATTTCACAAGAAATTAACTGTTGACTCATCACTGGCTTCGTACAAAAACGCTCTTTTCATTTGCAGGTAACCAATGCACGTCGTAACATGTGCTTTTCTACAGTGAGTAGGTGGGTTACATCCATTAGTTAATGAACGGTCAGTATTTTTCGCCCTCAGTTTTGCTCTTCCATACGGTGTCACGAATGTTATGGAAGATGTATTTGTGCTAAAAATCTACGCCTCAGGGTAGAATATTCCACGAAAAAAAAAAAAATATTTATATCACAAGAATAGGATTCACGATATGTTTTGACTCCTAAGACCATATAGGCTCTCTTACACGTAATAGTTTGTTTCATCAACGCTACCTAAATTCCCTTTAGCCATGCGAGTTTTGAAGTAATTTGAATTTACTGTCGACAATCAGAGGACCACTGTGGTCAAACAGATGGCAGCATGCTAGTGGAATGTTAAACACCAAAGAACAAAGTTATTACATAAATGCCCAAAAAAAGTGTGATTTGCATATTATGTATCAGGCAAGAAACAAATAATGTCACAAATGTGAAAATAAATAATAAACTATGTTCTTACTGCATACTCTCCCCTAGTGTTTTGTTTGCTATACCGAAAATGAAGGTTTGTGAATGAAACTACATGTACTAAGAGTCCGAGGTATTGTTAGGTTACACTGCTTACAAGAAAGAGTGAGTCAGAGACGAAAGTGATGCCTGTCGTCTATGTTTCAAGTTAAATGCGCAACAGGAAGATCCCAAATGGAACGAGAGAGAGAGAGAGAGAGAGAGAGAGAGAGAGAGAGAGAGAGAGAGAACGATAATTTTCAAGTTGGTGAAGATTATAATTTGTAGAAGTAGTACCGAAGCTGATATTCTCATAATTCGTACACTATGGCAAAAGAAAATATTCTGTGAAGTTAAGGGAGTTGTGTAGAAAAGAGAAAAAGAGAATCTATGAACTTTTTCTAATTTTGCACAGCAGAGTGTTCACTGAATTTCCCTTTCTCACATCATAATTACGAGATTCGTCATTATTCAGACTTAAGCCGTCCTCACAGCAATGCGTGTGAGGACGCGGACGTGATACTGACCATGCTGTGTGGAGTGATAACGTGGATTTACACGCTCCTCAGTATTTCTCCAGCATGAAGTGCAGAAGCAGCCACGTCAGATTTTTGCTTCGTGGAGAGGAACACGGCCAGTAAGATGCGAGATCGCTTAGTACGTCACAAGTCAACTTAGGGGAGGAATATGTGGTGCGTCGTTTGCACGTGAAACCCGTATTTTGTATTTTTTTTAATAACACAAATGTTGTTTCATAACACTGCCATGCCGAGTATATCTCAAAAACGCGTCGTCTTTTGATACGATTTGTCGTCATGAAATGTTGGGAAACGATATACAAATTGTTAAAGGCTTTTCGGATTACAACTTTCGTGTTATGACAGTGTGTCGTGCAAAGGCACCAGCGCACTCGAGATTTATTTATAATTAAATGTCAGGCAACGACAGACTCGGTTGAAGATTGTAACAAAATGTTTGCAGGAGTAGAGACGAACTGTGAAATGAAAAGCTGCAAATTTACTTTCCAATTTCTGCAAATATTTTTTATTCGTGGCGCCTAAAATATTCTGGGCTTTTACATAAGTCTGTTCTGGAGCAATATGTAACTAAGAAGGCTCTCCGTTGAGTACAGTCTACGAACGTGCCTGTGGGCATGGACTGTGAGCCACAGGACTGGTGTTTAGGCCACTCGCTGATAACTTCACAATTACGTACGGCATATATTCTACAGACAGAGCACCACGGCTAGCGCGTGGGCAAGGGAGCAAATGCGCTTTTGACAGAGGTAACGCATTTACTTCTGTGCGTCCACTACCGTAAACAATGTGAGTGGTTTGCGCGCCACGTACAGCCATCAACTGTCGTCTGAGAATTCCGTGGTCGCGAATGAGGTTCAGCACGTTATGTTCTGTGGTGGATAAATGTATCAGTTCGTCTGAGTCTGCGCCAGCCACGTAGGAAGGCATCAGATGCATTTCACATTCAGAAAAACGCACCGCGTGACGACGGCTTGAGGTACCGGCCAGGGAATTAAGTAAAACCTGAGAGATTTACGTCGTGACCGTGAGCAGTTATTCATATGCCGTTATTTGTGGGATCACATTTCATTTTACCTGGCAAACTAATATAAAGTCAATCATACGCCTATCCACGCGGCATATCGTGGCAAAAGATTGCGTACAAGTCGAACATTTAGTAAAAAAAAGGGTACATTTTCTTCCTCGTGTTGCTCCCTAAAGTCATACACTTTAACGCTTTACAAACACACATTTTGTGCTACTTTCTTTACGACGCTTTTCTGTTAAGAGCAAATTTCAGTAGCCAGCTGCTCTGACAATGTAAATCAACATGTTTTATTAGAGATATTCATTTACACTGTAAACTAAAATAGGAAACTAGGTAAACAAGAACATAACCATTCAATGAGGTATGTTAATTAGCATCACTGTTCCTTCTGTGCACTGAGGCTGCCGCTGCGCACAATCTATGGCGACCACTTTTAGCTTGCATACTATTCTGTGGCGTGGTTTACATATGGTTAGGTAATCTCGCAACTGTCTGGGAACAGCAGATGAGGCAATGCCGGACGCGAAACCACGTGGTGGTGGTGGTGGTGGTCCGGGCGGGGGAGGAGAAGTGACTGGGGTTGGGATAGCTTAATCGCTACAGAACTTATCCGAGTCACGCTCCGTACGTATTTTCAATGTGCCAGGAAATTTTAGCACTACTGTATTTAATCAAGTAACACACAAACTGCGGAGGAAGGAGTCTCCTAATTCACTTTTGAATTACACATGAACGCAGGAAGTTAGAAATGAGGATTATGCGTATCTCTCCAAGAACAGTGACATAAAACAGGCCAGAATTACCTAAATACCTTAAAAAATTAACGTTATACACGCATGTAGACAAAATGGTAATCATTGGCATAGGCGTTTATGAAACAGTAAAAGATGTTTCAAGTACAAAGAATGAAAATTTCGACCGAAAAAGACTATTAAAGAAAAGGCGAGACTAACAATAGACAGTGCTGAGTTAAAGAAGACTAATCGAAGGTGCCTTCGAGAGGATATGAGAGGGTACAATGGAAACTGGGTTAGGAGAAACACGCGAAAAGATAAATATGCAAAAGAGAAAACAAACTTGAGTAGAGATTTAATACGATACAATTTGTCACAGTAACTAACGACACGCACAAACTAGTACAAGCCTCCCAAGGCTTGTTTGAGAGATGAATAAGGACACAGTTTACCAATAATGGAAATGGCCCGGCGCCAGGTGATATGCAGGGTGTGTCGCAGCCAGTCTGCGTGCGACGCGACGGCAGCAGGCACGCCTGGACACTATGACGTATCCACGGAAATGATTCAATTTGAAAAATAACACACGAAGAACTTTCACACTGTTTACACAATTAAAAAAAATTGCACTTATTCTATCGCAGCTGTGTTTTTATAATACGACACAAAACAATTTTTTTTTTCAATCGCATCTGTACATTTCCAATATGTGACATAGGGCATCGGAAGTTTAAACTATTCTGGCCGGGCTCACTCCTATTATAGAACACGATTTTCTGCTTTCGTGTCTTCTATCTTTATGTTTTTGTTTGGTTTTCCCGACAGTGAAAAGTTACACGAGGTCCTGGAATTTTGTAATACTAAGTGTGTCCTACAAAAGACGAAATATCAGGAAGGAAAAAGGTGTTTTAAGTTTTACACGGAAAAGGCTACATTATGCACAAATAAGGACGTAAACAGATATACGTATTTTAATTAAAGAAACCATTTCAACCGTGGAAAGTCTGAATTACGAGACGATGAAAATATTTGCCACCTGGCACGAAAACATGATACAAAGGAAAAAACAAAATGGCGCTGTTTCTTGCGTTCTACATATTACTTGTGTGTTTGGAAGTGTAAATTTTCGGGAGCACATAAAGGTACACGTTTTGAAATTTTTGGAGGACACTTCTATTCCTTCAGTTCCCACGAACACTACCGTCGGCAAGCATCTGCTACGAATTTTGCTCTGTGATTAACTACGGTATCAGTTCTCGTTCTACATTTTGCTACTACTTTCCGATTTTCTCTCAAGATGGTCCCTCGTAACCTCACTTTCGACGTCCAGGTGACAAACTGCACAGCAGACCTCTCGTCTAATCGAAAATGACTAGTTGACACAGACGGAACTCCATACAGCAATAAACGCCAGGGATATCGAAGTAGACATTTGTCTCCAGTAGTCAACTGACAAGTCGTTCGTGTGAAAGGTACTTTACGTAAGTCGAGTGGAGGACGCCTGCAAACATGCAAGTGCAGCGCAGATGGCGTATAGTGACGGGGAGGGGGGGAGAGCGGGGCAGAGTCCTAGCAGTGGCCGAGACTAGAAGCCGTGTGGAAATTAAACGCGGTGCGCTTCGATGTAGTCCAGGGTTCAGCTGGCACAGCAGGAGAGTAGAGAAGACAGCAGACGAGCCGCTGCGACGTACCGGCTCCGGCGGTCCGGCCTTGCGCCTGCGGAACATCCCGCCCAGGGCCATGGCGGGCGCGGCGCGGCTCGGCACGACGCACGCAACACGCGCTACACCCAGTGCAGCCTCGCGCCGACTGTCCGGCGGGACCGGATGGGACGTCCACCGCACCTTGGCAAACCTTCAAGACAACAATCCCAAAACGATGACCGCGAAACGGCGTGGCGCCTGCGGTGGTGGGGGGCCACCGCGACAACTGCAGGCACTCGGTGGAGGGGCTGAGCGGCCGCGTGCCCGGACAGGTGAGTCGGCGCGGCTACGGCTACGGCTTCTCCGGGGCAGGAGGCCGAGTGCCAGGCGCGAGACAGCCTGGCCGTGGGCGCGCTCCCGCCGAGTAACTGTCAAGTCAGCAACGGCGACTCGCGGAATGCCACGACTATGCGGCGAGGCACCAAACTGCCGAACACGACCCATCACTGCACGGTGCAACAACGCCGACAGTTATCAAAACCTAACCACCACACCCGCTCTCTGTATCAAGTCTCGACAAGGCCACCAATAAGAATTCAAAATTCGAAACAAATCTAACGATACTGACATCGAATCATTCCTTGCCAGTGCCACGTTTTGATAGCAGGCGATACAATCCTAGTACTGCTCCGTCTGTGCGAGCGCAAACGACATTCCGGATTCGACGATCGCTGAGATATTAGGAATTAATTACACACAAGTTAGCCTTCCAAACAAACTGATGTCCACTACCTGAAGTAAGTAATGACGACCGCCGGTCACGTCGACGCCATTCGACTTCTATACACTGCAGCCACCAGGCGGCATCACCGTAACGCTGCTGTTCTGTTCCAGCTTAATATACGGATAAGTTAATCGCATCAACGTGACCAGATACGTGAAAACTTCTATACATTCGACCTTTGGAAGAGTTGAATTAATAATCGGTGTCTAACGCTGGATAAACTTTTTAACATTTTGGCTGTCGGACCTGAATCACCCGACGTTATGTACCGGGCCGAGGTCTTTTTCAGGTGTGTATAGTTGTTAGGACATTACCTGTTACATTAATTTCTTCAGTATCATATCTGCTAGGCCACGTGTATGGAAATTACACCCAACCTTTAACAATAAATCGAGACGCCTTTCAGCATTTCAGTCGAATGACATTTTTGGGGAGAATAGAGCAAAAATATTATATATATATATATAGGAATAGTTACGACTCAACAGGTTGGTTTACAAACTCACAGCAGATGAAACAACATAAAAATCTAACAATGGAAAATCCACGATGGAATGTAACAATATTATGGAAAGGAACCTTGCTACTCACCATATAGCGGAGCTGGTGAGTCGCAGATAGGCACAACAAAAAAGTATGTCACAAAGCTTTCGGCCAACAAGGCCTTCGTCAAAAGTAGACGACACACACACACACACACACACACACACACACACACACACACACACACACACACACAAAATCGCTCGCGCGCGCAGTTCACACAGACAAGTCTGGCTTCAGTTGCCTGAGACTGCATTACTGTAAGTTGCGTTAGCGCGTGTGTGACGAACGTTTCATTACGGAAACCCTTACCGTTTATGACGACTTACTCTGATGTCCTAATGTCTTCAGCGCATCCAAATTTGTTCAGAGTATCATCGGTAACAATGTGGACCTGTTTCTCTAGCTGCCAGTTTCTTGCAAGACAGGGTTGCATGATTCCTGGCACATCTTTCAGGTTTCAAATGTTTATCAACAGTACAACTTTCTCTCGAAATTCAGTTATGTACACATTTTTGTCAGTTACTTCCTTGTACATAGCTCGAGTACTGAAAATTGCCGTATTTGTTAGGAGCTCGAATGTCATGTTGCGGTATCACTCTTCGTCGAGGCATTTACATTCTATTTGACCTGATACGTGCATGACGGATTCTGTGTGATTATATTTCAAAACTGTGGATGGTTTTGTGGTTGCTCCTTTTCTTGAGGTGGTTGCTACCATTCCTGGAACGTCTTTAGCGGTCAGGAACAAGAGATCCCTCTTTCCATTTTCCTCCGCTTGCACACCTTTCTTGATCTTTCTTTTCACTAGGTCGTTGTATTGTACTTTCTGTTACTCAATGGATCAAAGAGTTAGATAAAATGTTTGTTCCACTTTTGGCTAAGGCGACGCTTATATAGTATCTGTCGACGTAGTGCGCGTCCGGCATCCAAGAATGGACCCATCGCCGCCATCACTACACTGGAGGGCACGTCACGATCTGCCAGGAGAGGGGGGGGGGGGGTCGCTGTCTCCTCCCCAGCAGACACTTTCACGTGCCAGGTATGGCCTACACAGAACATCTCGACACCGTATTTATGACATTTCCGCGGAATATACTGGTGAAACCTCAGCTTTCGTCTGAACGGCACCGTAGTATCGTCACTGCAGACTTCGTTAAATGTATCGTTTATGGTGGAACGTTGTACAGCTTAATGATGTTTGTACCTGAATTGTCTGAAAAACGTAGCATACTCAAAAGGACTTCAAATATGTTCGGAGGGTGGGGGGTTAAGCTTCACTTAATTTTTGTAAGTATTCTTTCACCTATATTTCTGGAGTGCGGGTTTTCGATCCAAAGTCCACAGAAGGAATAAAACCATCGGCAGGATTTCTTCGTCGTTTTTCTACTCACTGCTATAATCTGTCTTCTGTACATTTTTAGTTGACAATGCTGTCAAATAATTCGTTGCTCGGCATAACGATTCGTCTCTGTGACACTCATTTCCAAAACTTAGTCACCCAAAAAACAATCGGTAAAAATACAGGTCAGCGCATCTTCCAGTCATTTTCGTCGTCAAATGGTCACCAATTTACTTATTACAGGTTGTTGTAAAGTATTTCCAGTTACCTCACACCAAATAACTTCGGAGACGTCTCTGAGGCAAAGCTGTTGATTCGTCTTCGTCTTCCTCACTGATGGGCACAATTTACCGAGCTCACTTTTCAGTTTTCTCGTTGATGCGCACAACGAGGCTAGACTATTACTTTCACTTTTTTTATTTTGTGACAATCGTCAGCGATTCGTTAGTTCTCGAAGATGTGCTCTTGATGCAATACGTTACTTCTTGAGCGATTTTTTTTCAAGTTCTGCAAAGAGTACTCTGCTAGTCACTGTCTTCCCGTTCCAACTGGGATCTACCGTAGTCCACAAAACGTAAGTGTCGTATACAGAAACGTCTAAAACGCCGTGAAAATTGTCACCGACGTTCTACTTTTCTTTCTTTAATAGTACTTGTTCGTTGATCGACTGCGCCAAAAGCTCGTTTAGCTATGTCTTAATTCTGTCTTTTTGTCATATCTATTGCTGATTCTTCGATCGTGAAGCAGATTACTCATAATTATGATATTTTTTGCTATTTCTTCGGGTTGTAACTGACTACAGTACTCTCATTCATTAAATGAAATTAACTATGAACTTACTCCCCCCCAAGTTATTTGCTGTGCACGTTGTGGCTTGTTTCTTTCCGTGTGCACGACTACGTGAAAATGCTGTCGCAGCTGTACAGTCTGGCCGTAACTTTACTGATGAGATAAAGGACAATCCTCGCACCTGTTGCTTCACCTGCCTTAATTTGAGTTTCAATGGATGTGAGCTTTTCACTGTAGCAAAACGTTCACTTTATTCGGTCGGCACGGCCATTGACCGCTAGACTACGAATTATTCGACAGTAACGTTTGGTCCAGAACTAAGAGGGCCATCCCATAAGTCTTGTAAAGTTCCATGGAAGAATCCAACGATTTTGTTGTGCCTTCATGGAAGGGAATCTAGATTATTCCAAGGATCGTATACAAAATTTCAACACTGTACACCATACAGTTCATTGCTGACAGCCATCTCAATTGGTCAATGTGTCGACTGAGATTAAAAACGGAGTAAACCCGAGTTCGAGCTGTTTTTAAAAACAGCTTCATTTGAAGGGTTGGAGTGCCGCATAAATCAAAACAACTGGACGAAGTTCACGTGGACTCTCCACTTGAGAATTTACTTTTGAATTTGTAAGTTTAAGCGCGGTCGTACAAGTACCAGACAAAGCGCGCTCTCCGGCTGCCCTGCTGAGATCACAACGAAGGAAACCTCTGTCAAAATCCAAGAAATGGTAATATAAAGCCGCATACCTAAATTTCACGAGATCCTGAGACTAGGGATGTCATAGCGAGCGCGTAATACCCTCCACGGAGAATAGGCTATGGGAGCTGCGACTGCTCACGGTCGACCAAAAGCGCATCACGCACAACAGATCAACACATTGTCTCGCTGTGTTTAATCGCAATCCGCGAGACTTTTGCGCCCATCCTCGACAGTTGATTAAACCTGGATCCATTGATTACACAGCACACTCAAAACGGCAGTCAAAAACAATGGGAACGGAGGGTGAAAATGTACCGAAAGAAGGCGAAGTTCATTTTGTCAGCTAGTAAAGTGATGGCCACTTTTTTTTGGGGGGGTGGGGGATGTTTGTGTCCTAAGGACTAATCCTTACAGATTACTTGGAAAAAGGCAGAACCATAACTTTACCTCAATATGCTTGACTGTTTGAGCATTTGTAATTTGAGTAGACTATAAAAAAATTTAAAGGAAGGTTCGCACGCAGAAAAAGTGCCCTCTCACTTGAATAATACAACATCCCACGCATCAACGATAACAATGGCGAAAGTGCATGAATTGGACTTTAAATTGGTCTGTCATTCACTCTATACACCAGACTTATTCCCCAAGTGACTTCTTCCTGTCCCCTAATTTGAAACTTTGGCTTGCTAGGAAGAAATTTTTATCAAATGAGGAAATGACAGCTGCAGTCAATGAGTATTTTTCAGAGTTCGACACAACTTATTTTTTGTTGGGATAAAAAATAATCTGGAGGATTGCTGGACCAAACGAGACTATGTCGAGAAGTACGGTGAGATGCTTAAAAACATTTTTTCGTGTGAGCTCGTATACAGTTTGGTAATGACTTCTACTCGCTTTTCCCAAATACTAAGCACTGCAGCTAGTTTATTGGTGCGTTACCTTTCGTCTCTAGATCTTTTGAAATCAGCTACACGGTGATGCAGTAAGTTCCAAGGTATCATATACCCTACAGCCATTCATACCAGTGGGGGTTGTTTGCGGGTTATCAACGAAACATTTTGGGATTTCGAGTGATATACTGTTGTTCTTGAGGTCTTCAGAGTCTGGTTTGATGCAGCTCTCCATGCTGCTCTATCCTGTGCACGCTTCTTCATCTCCCAGTACCTACTGCAACCTACAACCTTCATCTCTTGGTTACCCTCTACGATTTTTACCCTCCACGCTGCCCTCCAATACTAAATTGGTGATCCCTTGATGCCTCCTTCTAGTCACGTTGTGCCACAAGCTCCTCTTCTCCCCATTTCTATTCAATACCTCCTCATTAGTTATGTGAGCTACCCATCTAATCTTCTGCTTTCTTCTGTAGCACCACATTTCGAAAGCTTCTATTGTCCTCTTGTCCAAACTATTTATCGTCCATGTTCCACTTCCATACATGGCTACACTCCATACTAATATTTTCAGAAACGACTTCCTGACGCTTAAATCTATACTCCATGTTAACAAATTTCTCTTCTTCAGAAATGCTTTCCTGAAAATGCTGAAACACACAGCAGTGTTGTGGCGGCATAGTGGTTAAGGTGTGTTCCTGACGTACTGAGGGAAGTTGTGGGTTGTAACCTCGACATGTGCTTTCATACAGTTTGTCAGATCTTTATCGAAATGACTCATTTTTGTTCAGTTAACTGTTTTAAATGTATTTTTTTTTTAATTTCTACTCCTTTGTAACTTCATTTTAATCACATTAACGATTTCATTTGCTCTTTTTGCTCCCAATCACTTTTTTAATTTGGAATATTTGTGGATGTGGTGTTACTTAATTTGATATATTAATTTTCATTTCAATTCTTACATTTTATCAATTTATATTTTCATCCAGGGCATTACTGTTCTTCGTGTTGCTTTAATTTCGTTTTATCTATATTCCTTCCTTTCGTTTAAATTTTCACCTTAGTTTTTTGTCCATTGTGCAACAATGATTTATGTTTTAAAAAGTTTCTGTAACAAATGTATATTTGACGATTATCATCCAAAAATTTTATAGCCTCTAACGAAAAAGAGATTTCTGACACCACTGCACAGCCGACATTGATTATTTGTGTTTTAACCGATGGATCGGCATTTTCATACTTTTAAATATGATAGATACATAAAAATAATTAAAATCACACCCATAAAGATTACGATCATTCTTTCTGCAAGACAAAATAGGGGCAAACGAAACTTGTAATTATTAAAATTATATGACAACGGAGTAAAAGTTTAGAAAAATTACATTTCAACCAATAAAATTAACAACAATAATGATCAAAGTCATGTCGAAAAAGATTTGAGAGTAAAAAGCTTTGATGCAGCTGAGGAGTTTCCAACTCTCTAACACACTGCGGCACGTTGTCAACCACTGCGCCACAGCGCTGCTTTGTGTACTTCAAACACTTCTACGGCTCTAGCATATCACGCGAAATCGCATTTTAACTTTTTTCCGTCGGTTACTCTCGACCAGGTCCTTCAGGCTTGACGATTGCAGGGTGCGATACAGGGTGTATACGGGGACAAGGAAAAGAATTCCCGGATTTTCCGGTTAAAAAGACACTTTCCCCCGGGTGAAAATACACTTTTTCCGTGTTACGTGACCGTATGCTTTTTCCTGGGAACTGTAAAACATATCAATATTTTAAATGGTTATGGTTTTATACACCGGCATTGAACTTCTCAGCCCTTAGAAAACGAAAGTAAGAGGAAAAGAACATGTAGGCTGGATATTTTCGTATTACGAAAGTATAAATTCGAATTCTACCACACACCGCATGTTATTTTCCGAAGCATTGAAATCGAGTATGCGATGCGGTTTTGTCATGTTACGTGATCTCGCGAGCCGAATCAGATTAGGACACGTGATGTAGTCAGCCAATAGCATTATCACTTAAGTAGAGCATACACACAAAGAGGAAAAGTTAATGGTGTAAATTAATATACATAGTGTTGCTACAAGAAAAGCACAGCTTTCACATATAATATTGGTCTCGACGATTAATAAGCTGCAAGAGAACCTAAGCTTTCACTTATGTTGATCTTTTTTTGCGGGTGTTACACTAACATATATCACATAAATGGGCCAGTAAAATGTTTAATAATGACATAAATGTCTGATCTCCAGGGCTCGAAATTTTTTCTAAATGTCTTCCTATACAGTTGATTTTTGAATGAGAGTCAAACGCTCTGTAATTTAAGAAATTCATCGCACATTCTCGCACTTAGCTCATCTTGCGTAAAAAGAAATTTACTGTGAAAATAACGCTTTTAAATCAATCATTCGCAATATTTTCCGCGACCTGTTAGAGATTCGTTTCAGCAGTTGCCAGACAGCGCCAGATAACAGGTGTCACCGCGCTTGAGCAGCTACGATGACGCAGGAATTCCGTATGTTCGTACGTGTAAAACACAAAAATCATACATTATGTCATAAAAGAAACAAGACATCAGAGGAATTTAGTGAACCATACTAAAATGCATAATTTGGCTTAAAGTGCACTGTATTATCTGAGGTTTGGTTCTTTATTATGGCATAATGCCATACGTGCTAGAAGATGAAATGCAGCAAACACTTTAATAGTGTGGAATTGAACACTTCGTTTCAAATAAATTGACTACCTCAGCGGAAAAGATTAATTTCTTTAGCAAACGGACAAAATATCTTTATTGTTCCGCAAGGCGGTTTATGCTTGACAAATTGCCGCCCGGGGCAGATACCCCGGTTTGCTCCCAGTGAATATGGCAGCTTGCTGTGTGCTTATGCAGCTAACAGCCACACTTTTGTAGCCAGAAGTGGGAGAAATGTCCAGTTCTTGGACGATGAAAAGTATACAGGTCAAGGCCTGCGACATGGACTCACAGATTTTATTCTCTTTACACTCCCTGGAAGAAAAACATGGCGATGAGGTACCTAAGCAGATTATACATGATGGCTGGAAGCGTAATTTTTTCAACCAAACTCTGATGGTATCGATAACTTCGTCTCTTTCCCGTGAGTCTCGTCAACGTGGACATGTCAAGAGGCCAACATGCATCATAACAATAATACATCTATTTTTCAAAAATTCCAAGAAGTTTGATCCCTACGACTGGGTAGGCTTTTTTCTATGCTTTTGTTCAGTCGCCGCTATTTGGCGCGGCACTGCCGTAACTAGTCTTTCCTCTTCACAAGAACCTAGAGCTCTGACGATTCAATGACGTCCTATCGGCCACCAACGAAAGTACCTCCTTCACACGAAGTTCATATTCCAAAATTCTGCACCTCACATTCCCGAGCCGCCGAGACGCTAAGCAATCGCAGATAAATTCATCGACTTTAACGACAGACGCGGTATAATTACTCCTAATGAAACGCTGACCGTTTCCACGTTTTCCTCTCCTGCTGTAAACATGAAGCCACCACGCCACTGATCGGCTTCCCTTCGCTCACTGAGATGAGCTGAGAGAATTACCGGATGAACTGGTGAGACTACGGTAGCTACGTGCTTGAATTAACAGTTCAAGCAATGAATTTCATAGCCAAGCGAGCGTTTATTGTGATGTGAGCCACAAATGTCTATTCATACACCTCATGGAATGTAGTGACTAACTACAAGTCATGTGAAAAAGCAACCCTCATCTCAGTACACAAATATTCACGATTCCACATGCATGCTTTTTTTCCCTTCTTAAAATATTTGTACATAAGACTCCAATGGTACTCGATTTCTCACGCGTCCAAACAGTTGACCTTTGAGAGAATCGAATCCCATTGCAGTCCAAAGCTCTGCCTCGTGATGGCTGGGTGTTGTGTCATGTCTTTAGGTTAGTTAGGTTTAAGTAGTTCTAAGTTGTAGGGGACTGATGACCATAGATGTTAAGTCCCATAGTGCTCAGAACAGTCCAACGTACAAGTTTCACATAAATACATTGAGGTGTTTACTTTAGAAGTTAATAAGCAAGAAGGCGGTAAAAGCAAGTACCTGCGAAACAAGCCATTGCGGTATTTTTGGCACACAAAACGGCTTAAATAACTTCAGCTACAGGCGAAACCTTTAAAGATTGCTCTGAAGAAAATAAAAGCAGATGGGGGTACAGGTATCGAGCCTGAAGTTCGCATACAAAGAAAATCCCACAACTTACAACAAGATGTGCCAGTCTGTTTGCGATGGGATTTTTCTTATTAGCTTGCCCAAAAGTTTAATCACTGAAGCATAACAACTTTCATGAATTCTGTGTGAAAATCGAAACAGCGTGAGTGCATCGTTTAGGTCGGAGGCTAGGGGTTGTGCTTTTGTACCTAGATTTCACTCCAGGGCGCGCAATTAACATTTCATTCACTACCACCACCAGCAACCACTGCTGAGGAACGGCCTTCTCCAAACTTTTAAACGAAGGGTAAAGGAACGGAGCCACAGAATTTGAGACCACATCCTTAACATCAGTTTGATGCAGAATTCTTGAGCACACTAAGCTCGAATACAAACTTCCTTGAGAGAGAAAACTTTTTCCACAAATGACGGCGTTTTTAGAAAGGACTTTCCGTGCAAAACACAGCTTGTTCTTTTCTTGTACGATATTCGGCGAACCACGGATGAAGGAAAGAGGCAGACACCGAATTCCTACATTTCCAGAAATCGTTTGAGCCGATTTCCCAATGCAGCCTATTAACGTAGGTCCGAGAATACAGAGTAGGTTCCCAACACACTACCATGCCTAACACGGTGGTGGAAACGTGATGTCATTCACGACAGCTTCTAGACGTCTCGGAATGGTTTTCAAGGGAATCTCATACCATTCTTCCTGAAAAATAGTGGCAAGTTCAAGTAATGATGGAAGTGGGCAGCGAACATGCGCCCTTCTCTCCGAAACACGCAACACACTAAGACGACTCAAAAATATTGTGATCTGGTGACCGTGTGCTGGCCAGAGACAGACGCAACAATTTATCCTCGTGCTCACAAAACCAGTCCCGTCTGAAGCGAGCTGTGTGAACTATGGGAAACGGGCACTGCACCTTTGGCGGACCTGGTCGGCCAAAATGGTCTCATAATCCTCAGCAGTCATGTGACTTGAAAGTAATCGTGGGGCAAATGGAATACCACGATACGGCTGCCCGAATCATCATGTTTCGTTCTAGGGACGTCGGACAGAGTTCGAAACAGTTTTGTTTCGTTTTAGGGCGCAAAAACAGCTCGGGTTATAAACGACTACACACTAATCCCAGTCGACGGAAGGGAAGACAGCTAAAAAGAGGCACGTGGAGAAATGTCTGTAAAATACGCCGTAGAGAAACGGAGGCCCAGAACAAAAAATTAAATGCCCTTCGCCATATTGCTACGACGGATAAAAAGTGAAACGCGGTCGACAGACCGCCCGTCATCCGCTAAAACGACCGGTAACTCAGGCAAACAGACAGGAACGAGAGCGGTCATAAAAAGGGCATTCCTTCACGAAATGGTGGACCATCAAAACTTATTCGCAATGTGCACAAGGTGGTGGGAGTTGATTATGATGGTCAGCCAAGAGGGCGTCTCTCTGAGACGTTCTGGGAGAACCCCAAAAGAGCATGGTGCGCATTTAAGTCACCGAGCACCGGGGAGGGGTGAGGTAGCTGCTCAATAAGCTCGAGAAAGTCTGCCCTGGTGACACTGAATGATGGAGGGATTTATCAAAGGTACAAAGGGAAAAGGTCAAGTGTGGAAGGACAAGTCAAACTACAACAGTGTGAAGACGGGTAGTTAGGAAAGAAGGGTTGACTAGAAACGACATTCCGTAAGAACAGCGTGACCCATTCCCCCCTCCCCAAGGCAGAGCAAGAGCAGCCGTAAATCCTCTTTGTGCGATTGAAGACTGCGAAAGTTCCATTGGAGGAGAGTCATGACAATGACAAAATGAAGAGGTGTCACCTCAGTGACTGCTGAGTGCCAGCCTGCCAGGACTCTCTGTTACAGGGCACAGAGGCAGGAGGATCCTGTTCCATGAGGTCCACAGAAACATCGGCTTTCTTCTGTTGTTGTCGGCCTGCAGAGTCCAGGGCAGAAAAACAGTTGGTTGTGCGCACAGGCGACTCGGAGGCCGGCCGGGCAAGGAAGGGTACCACGTGGAGACACCGCCGAAAAGGATCTTTGAGTTGGTGAGGGAGAAGAGGCAGTGCCCAGTGCCCAACCTAGCTAAAATGATCTCCTCGCGGCGAAAAGGTCGAGAGGAGGTCGTCCAAGCTACTGCGAGAGGCTTAAATACCCAGAGCTTGTTCCCATAAAGGGAGGATCAGTGGTGATGCCAAAGTGACACCGCCTGCTGACCGGGAGAAGGCCATTTGTGAGACCCGAGTTTCTCCTGGCGTATACAACTTTCAAATAACTTCCGGGAATTCAGTCAGGTAACACTTTCAGCAACCGCCGACATTTCGGTGGGAGAACACCCCGCCATTTTCGAGGCAAACTGCAACGGACAAGCGACGAACATGCAAATGTAAAACTTCGGTTCTCGGACTGAAGCAGGACATATAACACGCACGCACGCACACACACACACACACACACACACACACACACACACACACACACACACACACACACACTGAACACTGGTGCCACCAAAGATGACCAAAGTCAGAGCTTTCTATAGTGGGACTACGATTTCGCAGGTGAGGTCGCATTGAGTCTGTCCCTCTGTTTTTTGTCAAGTGAGAGCGAGATTCCAAACAGAGTTTAAACAGAAACCTCCATCCCTGTTAACGAGGTTGCTTGCTAATTTAATCACATCTGCCTCCTTAACAACACTGTCCCAATAGCTGGACGTGCATGCCAATATCTCGGTGTTATTATATAACACGGGGTGACCAGTATCCAAGCAATATTAGGCAGTAGCAGATCTACTTGGCTGCTGCAATCTTGTGTGCCGTTTATGCTCAGTACATTGGTCCTCCACGGTCCCGATAGTTTGACCAATATATGTCATGCCGCAGCTACTAGGAATACGATGTATTCCCGCCTTACGCAGACCAAGATCGTCCTTAAGGGAACTCAAAAGCGCTTTAATTTTAGATGGAGGTCGGAAAACACATTGCACATCGTATTTCCGTAAAATACGAGTGATCTTGTTGGAAGTGTTTCCTACGTAAGACAAAAAGGCAGTCGACGTAGGTGTTGACTCAGAATTATCATCAATCAACCGATGTACAGTTGGTCGATAGCACAACGCACGTTCAATCTGTCTATCACTATACCCATTTTGACGAAATGTAACTTCAAGATGGGACAGCTTAGCTGGCAAAGTCTCAGCGTCAAAAACATGTGCCCTGTGCAGCTAAGTACGCAGTACCCCTTCACGCAGAGCCGGATGGTGACAACTATTAGCCTGCAAGTACAAGTCGGTGTAAGTTTCCTGTGGACTGCATGTCCCAATGATCCATCATCCTTCCTCCTAACCAACTGTACATCGGGTGATTGACGATAATTCTCAGTCATCACGTAGGTCTACTCCCTTTTTGTCTTATGTAGGAAACACTTCCAACAAGATCACTCGTATTTTACGGAAATACGATGTGCAATGTGTTTTCCGACCTCCATCTAAAATTAAAGCGCTTTTGAGTTCCCTTAAGGACGATCTTGGTCTGCGTAAGGCGGGAGTACATCGTATTCCTAGTAGCTGCGGCATGACATATATTGGTCAAACTATCGGGACCGTGGAGGACCGATGTACTGAGCATAAACGGCACACAAGATTGCAGCAGCCAAGTAGATCTGCTACTGCCTAATATTGCTTGGATACTGGTCACCCCGTGTTATATAATAACACCAAGATATTGGCATGCACGTCCAGCTATTGAGACAGTGTTGTTAAGGAGGCAGATGTGATTAAATTAGCAAGCAACCTCGTTAACAGGGATGGAGGTTTCTGTTTAAACTCTGTTTGGAATCTCGCTCCCTCCCTTGACAAAAAAAAGAGTGACAGACTCAATGCTACCTCACCTGCGAATTCGTAGTCTCACTATAGAAAGCTCTGACTCTAGTCATCTTTGGTGACAGTAGTGTCCGTGCGCGTGTCCGTGCGCGTGTCCGTGCGCGTGTCCGTGCGCGTGTCCGTGCGCGTGTCCGTGCGCGTGTCCGTGCGCGTGTCCGTGCGCGTGTCCGTGCGCGTGTCCGTGCGCGTGTCCGTGCGCGTGTCCGTGCGCGTGTCCGTGCGCGTGTCCGTGCGCGTGTCCGTGCGCGTGTCCGTGCGCGTGTCCGTGTGCGTGTCCGTGTGCGTGTCCGTGTGCGTGTCCGTGTGCGTGTCCGTGTGCGTGTCCGTGTGCGTGTCCGTGTGCGTGTCCGTGTGCGTGTCCGTGTGCGTGTCCGTGTCCGTGTGCGTGTCCGTGTGCGTGTCCGTGTGCGTGTCCGTGTGCGTGTCCGTGTGCGTGTCCGTGTGCGTGTCCGTGTGCGTGTCCGTGTGCGTGTCCGTGTGCGTGTCCGTGTGCGTGTCCGTGTGCGTGTCCGTGTTCTTTCCTGCTTCAGTCCGAGAACCGAGGTTTTAAATTTGCATGTACGACCCCTGTCCGTTGCAGTTTGCCTTGAAAATGGCTGGGTGTTCTCCCGCCAAAATATCGGCGGTCGCTGAAAGTGTTACCTGGGTGGAATCCCGGAAGTTCTTTGTCATTTGGCTTTGTTTGACTTCTTCGAGCCTTTCCTGTTGGCAGAGGAAGCCTTAGGTGTTGGTTGGCTGGAGGGGTATAGATGGTCTTCGCGGGAGTATTCTTTCTGTCCTTTCCGGCCTGCCGGTGGTGTAGCTGGTGACTTCGTCCCATGAGGAGACAGACGGCGATGCTACAATAGCAACTTCAAAACTCAGACTGAATTTGAGGTCGCATGTCTGTGTGGCCATGTCCTTCATGGAGCGAGATGTAGCAAGAACAGTACTGTTAAGTGCCAGATGGTAGAACGCAGGTTTTGCAACTGGCTAACAACTTGCAAGCAAGTGAGTAAGGTACCTTCTTTTACCGATTCTCCTAGACAGCCCGCTCACCGAGATACATGGGACAATCTTGAGACGAGGCGGCACGGTCGCCGTCGCAGTTGATATAGCAGTGAGGCGGCGGACGACCACCCTCGTGCTTGTCCCTTCCACACGTTACACATTTAGCCAGGTGTCGGAAAGACATTCGAGAACATCAGCTTCAGAATGTACGATTGGACTGTGATAACTTCATAGTCTTTGATCCTTGGCAGAAGCACCACTCTATCAAAGGTAAGAAAGAAAGCGTGTAAGCACTACGGAGACATCTATCGTTTTCATCACTTGATGGACGGCAGTGACAGGTCTCTTTGCATTTCGGCCTCTATCAGACTGTCGAGCAGCCTAGTGTAAATAGCGCCTTGGGAAGAATTCAGAGTTCAACACGAACAGGATATCTGTGTAGATACACAGCGGAATACACTGGTTGTGCTTGAGAATCACAAGTACTCTCGAAAAGAAAAGTGCCATTTCGTAAATGATAGCAGTTGAATTAGAAAAGAACTTGCCATTGCAAAGGACTGACCATCTCCAGTACGTGAAACCACGAGGAACTGTGGTGCAGCTGGGAGAGTCTGATTCGGGAGCTTCATTCCGTTTATGTTTGGTAGATCTGGGCGGCCAAGATGATGATTGGCTCATTGCGAGAAAATCCCAATGATTCCCAGTATCTCCGATGGCGCGCTGCTTTCAACTGGGGGCCACTTCACAAGGGGGCGCACCGGCCTTAGGTGACTGTTCACCATTCAGGTGACACCTCCTGAACAGCTTACAGGAGGAACCAATCGGCAATCTGGAAAGGCAGCAGCTCAGGCAATCACGCCTCCCTTGCGCTGGCCTGTGCCAGGGGCTGTGTGTGAACCCTACCTGTCGACCCATCGCTGGGAACTAGGCGTTAGTCACCTACTAAGCGTCAGACGCGTGGGCCGGCCTTCAGGAATGCACAGGAAGGAAGAACATAAAGAGGAGCCTCAAACGCCAAAGCGGAGGAAGGATAGGAGGAAGTGAACGAAAAACAGTGGTGAGACTGTTCTTATGTCACTCACTGACAAAGCAGGACATCCCCAAAAGCACCTCACCAAGGGAGGGGACAAGGAATAGCCAGAGGATAGACATGCACCACGGAAGGGAAAAGATGTTGCAAAGGGTGGGGCCCTTTGGTAGCCGAGCACGAACCCGACAGGGCAGAAACAGTGCAAAACACAAATCATCTGGCTACATGGCTTTCTTTAAATGCTCCACAGTCCAGTTTTTATGACTGGCACCTCGTTTTCTTGCTGTGGGCATTTGCGCAAACTGATGAATGGTTTTAGAATTCCAGGTTGCAACGCAATCCCATAAGTACTGAGCTCCCTTCGAGTAGTGTTGGTGATAAGGTTCGGGAGTTCGACACACAGTTCAATAGTGACTTTTGGAGCTATCATCTTATTTTTCGTCACAATCCTATTCAATGACTGACTGACTGACTCAACACACACCATCTGTTGGTTGTCGCTTAGTGAACGATGTTTTCTCGCTTTCCTCGTAAGCAGTATAAATCTTCAATACGGTGCCTCTTGAAACACAATCTGCCTACATTCGACGTCACTAGCTCCGACACAATGCACTCAAGTACACATAATACTTCTTTTGACAATGACTTACACCTGCAACATATTGGGGGCATTGCACAAGTGCCGTTGCCAATATAATAGCAGCACCTACAGTCTGCACTAGTATTTGCATTTATATTCAAGAAAGAATTCCTCACAGTGTTTCCGTATTTCTGTCCAACTTCTGTGTGTGTGTGTGTGTGTGTGTGTGTGTGTGTGTGTGTGTGTGTGTGTGTGTGTCAGACTTCTTAAGTAATAGAACTCAGTGTGTTGTTCCCAAAGGCGGGTGTTGATCAGAGACAAGGGTATCACCAGGAGTGCCAAAGGAAAATCTTATAGGACTGTTCTTATTGTTTATGTACATGAATTATCTGACAGACAGGATGAAAGCAAGCTGTTTGCTGATAGCTTGTAGAGTAACAGAATGTGTCATTGTCATGTGACTGCAGAAGGATACAGGATGAGTTTGACAGAAGTTCCATTTACTCTAATTTTAGAATGCAAGTTAATGTGGATGAGTAGTAGGAAAAACCGGCCTGTAATGTATGAATAGTGGTGTGTTACATGACGAAAGTCACATCAATTAAGTATCTAGATGTAATATTGTAAAGCAATCTGCCCCCGGTAGCTGAGTGGTCAGCGTGACAGACTGTCAATCCTAAGGGTCCGGGTTCGATTCCCGGCTGGGTCGGAGATTTTCTCTGCTCAGGGATTCAAAATGGTTCAAATGGCTCTGAGCACTATAGGACTCAACTGCTGTGGTCATCAGTCCCCTAGAACTTAGAACTACTTAAACCTAACTAACCGAAGAACATCACACACATCCATGCCCGAGGCAGGATTCGAACCTGCGACCGTAGCAGTCGCATGGTTCCGGACTGCGCGCCTAGAACCGCGAGACCAC
The DNA here is from genome assembly GCF_023897955.1 of Schistocerca gregaria. NCBI lineage: Eukaryota > Metazoa > Arthropoda > Insecta > Orthoptera > Acrididae > Schistocerca > Schistocerca gregaria. The sequence goes on from NC_064920.1 coordinate 11,839,166, forward strand.
CGCGGCCGGCTGCTCAGGGATTGGGTGTTGTGTTGTCCTAATCATCATCATTCCATCCCCATCGACGCGCAAGTCGCCAAAGTACAAGTCGCCGAAGTGGCGTCAAATCGAAAGACTTGCACCTGGCGAGCGGTCTACCGGATGGGAGGCCCTCGTCACACGACATTTCATTGTAAAGCAATATAAGACGGAATAAGTATGTAAGGTCGGTAGTAGCACAGGCAAATGGTCTACATCGATGCAGCATCTATGAAGAAAACCGTATGTACAACACTAGTGTGACCCATTCTCAAGTACTGCTCAAAGTTATGGGATCCCCACGAAGTCGGATTACAGAAACACATCTAAGTAATTGAGAGGCACGCTGCTCGATTTGTTACCAGTAGGTTCGATCAGTATGTGAGTAGTACGGAGATGCTTTGTGAAGTCAAATGAGAATCTCAGGAGGAAAAACGACATCCTTCATGCAAAACACTGTGGAGAAAATTCAGAGAAGCAATGTTTGTGACCGATTGCAGTACGACTGTACTGCCAGCAGCGTAGACTTTGTGTAAAGACTACAAAGATAAGATGACCTCATACGAAGGTGTACAGACAGTCGTTTTTCAGTCACTCCACTTGCAAGTAGATCCAAAAAGTGAATGACTACTAGTAATCCGAGGAATGCTCGGTGCATCGTGTGATGGCTCGCAGGGAATTTACGTAGATGGATGACTACAGTCTTCATCTGCACTCAACCATCTCACTGGTGCACGTTTTCTGACACCACATAACCAGCCTCCATCAGCTCGCTGCCACTGCATTTCGTCAGGTCTCTCAGCCCTCGAGCCACCTACTGTACATTCGGCTGGCAGTATGCAACGCCCACCACCTCCATCTATTACACGTTGCAGTCTCGGTTACCCACTGCACAGTGCAGTTGCGTGTCCCACTGGAGTTACAATGCGTGCCGGCATTGCACTGCAGCACAGCACACGCCGGCAGGCCTCACATTCTGAGTTGCGTCCATCCTCCACTGCCCTTTCACGTGCAGGTTAGCTTTGAAGCAGGCACTAGATGTAACAATCAGCACGGTATGTGTAGTATGCACTCTGCGTTCCTTTCTGGAAGACTGCAGCACCCCCTTTGATCCAATGAGAAGAAATCACTCATTTTCTTATGCCAAATATATACTGAGACATCTAAGATTCTGATTACTGTTATGAACCCAATTCTGAGCAGTGAGTTATGTGCCAATTTGGAATTAGAGGTCATCTACATGATGGCAGGGTACAATAACATAAAATGGTATCATTGAGATTTGCTAATTCTGCAATGTTACGAATAGGTAGGGACAGTTGAAAACTGGCACAGCTTTGCATCAGTATTTCGTGCCACTGCACCTTTATTAATTTCACGCTCATTTCAGTGCATTTAACTTTTATCACACACACATCCCTCCTGGCAGTAAGCCACGGCGAACAGCCACATCGTTTCCGTAGCTTGTAAAGTGACTCGATGCAAGTTTAAAGGTACATGTTAACAGTGAAGAAGTTGGGAGGTAAAAAAAAAAAAGGGGGAACGATTTGGTCAAGGTGGAATACATCCAAAAATAAATTTATATAGGATGGGCAACCAAACTTCCACCAACGCTCCCAGAGCAGTTGATGTAAGTTGGGCTGCCTGCCTTAAGGCATCTGAAATACATTCCAGGACAGTTTTTTGTCACCCATCTCGTACAAGAGCATTATACAAAATTCTTTACACAACGTCTATAAGAGAAGTAAAGTAACCGAGATTGCAATAATGATAAACTTTTTCTACTTCGCAACGAAGAAGAGTGGCACAGTTAACTATAGACACCCGAGCCTCCCGTCCTTTACGTATGCACGAGACACTCGCTAAAATTACTTTAGGAACGAGACCATTTCGTACTTACACTGTAATTCCATGTATTTATTTGAGATAACAATTTCAACCCGTTACGTCATTCTTATGTGAAAGATTATCGGCTGTTCCTTTTACGATGACACTGTCCTCTTGTCGATCGTGTTTGCATATTACGTACTCACGATGTGGATACGAAATATCAATGTTGGCACTGAAATGGTAAAAGCACACTCCTCGTTTCCAGACACAAAGAGTATAGAGACTGTCACAAACAGATTGCCCCCCAGCTGTACATATTGTGCAGTGTTCTACCATGTTGCAATGTCCATGCAACGATACTGTCTGTCAATTTGGTGGAAACACTCTCTGTTGACAAATCTTGTTAAACACCATCAGGATTCTCTCCTCTAGTTACTATAGATGTCTAGCACTTTACTGTAATAGTATATGGGCCTGTGGAGGTGTCTTTGCACTGTGTTAGTGTGCTGTTGAATTTCCAGTCTGTAAACGACAGGCTATAGGTCTCTGTCAGGTGTTAAAAGCTAGAATGCTATATTCTATCAAATACAATCTGAGTACATATCTTTAAGGTTGCATTATGCAAAATACATCCCCAGTAATTTGTCTGCGTAGAAAGAATGGGTACGCAGTACTACTCAGGGTATTCTGTACGGGAAATAATGTCCACTGATACCGGGTTTTGCTGACTCTAGAGCACCACTTGTATGTGTGTTCATTAAAGCAATGTATTATTCCCAACAATCCCACATGCATTGTGACATTAAATAACATGCTTTTGCTTGAAGCCATTTATATAAAACTAGATAATTGGCAGAGACATGTCTCATCTATCACTGTCATGCTTTTTGTCTGTTTCGGATGACTTCAGGAATTTCTTCATACTATAATCCTTTTCTCGGGATCTCACGACATACACATCAAGCACGTAAGCTTCCAACTGATATTTCGGAGCGACCCGCTTGCAAGGCTGTAAGTTGGTCTCCAATGTGGTACTGACAAAATGATTGTATAATGATCACTTGTTGCGCAAATCACTGTGGTCAGACCACCGTAATATAGATGTACAACCAGAACTGCAGGGCAGTAAGTCAACTGCAGAAAAGGTGCAATAAGTGGTGCTAAAATAGGCTGCGGCCTTTGTATTCATTAGATGAAGGTGGCACTTGGCAGTTGACCCCTACTGTATCTACTGTCCCTATCCCACAGGTAACTGCAGATGTTCAAATCACTCAGCAGGATAAAGGGGAGGACTAACTGATGAACGGTTCTTCCCTCTCCGGATAGGATACGTATCTCCCCATTGTGAGAGATAGACACTACAAATTATTTACCAAGGTAGAATGTTGGACTATAATGTGGTGTTCTGTAGCATCTGTTCACTAAAAGTGCACAATTATACCAATGCCAGCTCCACTGTTACTTATAGCATGGTAGGTTCTGAAAGTATGGCAAGTGATAGTCCAATAACTGCTTTCTACAGTGCAACACATACCTTGGGGAAGTTCACTCAGGTGGTAGTAATAGTTGTTACAATTCCATTGCCTCATTAAGAGGTGTTGGGGCAGCAAAAGTGAAATGTTGTTTAAAATGCTGCTCCTCCTCCAGATTTCTATACGGCAGGTGTAACAGCCACACCTATAGCAAGGTCCTCTGTAGAGCCAGAGGCAAGATCGAGCCGTACCATCGGAGGGAGGTTTTTGATTCCCAAGTCCGAGACTTTCTTCACTTTCTTTGGATAATTTTAAAGCGAGTGTGTGTGTGTGTGTGTGTGTGTGTGTGTGTGTGTGTGTGTGTGTGTGTGTGTGTGTGTGCGGGCGCGCGTGGGGTGGTACACATTTGGGTGACCTAGCCTGGGCCACCGATGCAGGAGATGAACCACCGTGGGTGGGAAAAGGAGACGTTGATTCGGATGCGCAGGAGAACTATGAATGTGTGCAAATAACTGGCCAGCAGTTGTGCACGCCTGGAACTCCAGACTCCACCAGGACACTGGTCACCAGACTCTACCTAAAAGCTCCTATTAGGCAAATGCCACTGTGGCGCTTGGGCTAGAGCCCATGAATGCGCCTTGTGGATGGCTTCCTGTAGGCACCACCCAGTAACATCAGTACTGGCGGAGCAGTACAAAATGTAGAAATCTGCTTACATAGAAGGTGAGACAGATGGACCTACAGCTGCTGCTAGGCCATTAACGGCCACTAAAAAATAGACACACACTCAATACAGAGCCCTGCGGGACCACATTCTTCTGGATATGGTGGGAACTATGGGAGGCACCAGCTTGGACATGGAAAACTAGAAGCAACAGGGAAATTTGGGATAAAAATTTGGAGCGAGCCTCTGAGACTCCACTCCTATAACGTGGCAAGGATACGATGTCGCCAGGTGGTGTCATATGTTTTTTGTAAATCAAAAAAGACCACAACCAGGTGTTGGCGAATGCAAACGGCTGTTTGGACGGCAGACGCGAGGGACACAACATTATCAGTGGTAGAGCAACCTTGGTGGAAGCCGCCCTGACATGGAGCCAGTACAGCACGACTCCAGGACCCAACCCAACTGCCGACACACCTTATGTTCCGACAGCTTACGAAGAATGCTGGTGGGCTGCTGGGCTGACAGCTATCAACATCAAGCAGGTTTTTACCAGGTTTGAGCATCGAAATGATAGTGCTCTCCCGCCATTGCGATGGAAAGACGCCATCGGACCAGATCCGGTTGAAGATGACGAGGAGATGTCGCTTGTAGTCAGATGAGAAATGTTTAATCCTCTGACTGTCGATTAGATCTGACCCAGGAGGTGGGTCAGGGCAATGTGCAAGGACACTGAGGAGTTCCCACTCTGTAAACGAGGCATTATAGCATTCACTGCGGCGTGTAATGAACAAGACGACTTTCCCTTCCAGCTACCGTTTGAGAGTGCGAAATACTGGAGGGGACTTGACCAACAGAGGCTCAAGCATAGTGCTCGTCAATCGCATTTGCATCGGTAGATAACACACCATTGATGTTAATGCCAGGGACACCTGTTGGGGGTCAGGTACCCAATAAGACGTCTGATCTTCATCCAGACTTGGGAAGGTGATGTATGGCACCCAATGGTTGACACATACATCACCCAACACGTCTGCTTCCATTGTTTTATAACCTGGCGAATGCAGGCACGGAGCCGCTCAAAGGCTACTAGGTGCACTAGGGAGGGGTGTCACTTATGTCACTGTACAGCTCGGCAACACTCTTTAATTGCCTCGGTGACTTCTGGCGACCACCAAGGGACTATCTTTCACTAGGGGGCACCATAACGAATGAGGGATCACGTTTTCCGCCACAGAAATGACAGTCTTATCGACATGCTCAACAACAAGCTCGATGGCACCATGTGGGGGAGATTCAGTGGTGACAGCAGAGGTGAAGGCTTCCCAGTCTGTCTTGTTTAAAGCCCATCTGGGTAGACGTCAGTGGGCATGACGGCGTGACAGGAGGATGGGGAAGTGGTCACTACCACACAAGTCATCGGGGGCTCTACAGTGGACAGATGAGCGAAGTCCTTGGCTGCAGAGGGATGAATCAATGCCCGTGGAAGTGCCATGAGCCACAATGAAATGTGTGGCGGCCCAGAGGGGCACAGGTCGAGTTGAGATAGGAAAGTTCCGACATCTCTACCTCAGCCAGTAAGTATGCCACCACCCCACAGGGGGTGGTTGTTGATGCTGTTGTTGTTGTTGTCTTCAGTCCTGAGACTAGTTTGATGCAGCTCTCCATGCCACTCTATCCTGTGCAAGCTGCTTCATCTCCCAGTACCTACTGCAACCTACATCCTTCTGAATCTGCTTAGTGTATTCATCTCTTGGTCTCCCTCTACGATTTTTACCCTCCACGCTGCCCTCCAATACTAAATTGGTGATCCCTTGATGCCTCAGAACATGTTCTACCAACCGATCCCTTCTTCTCGTCAAGTTGTGCCACAAACTTCTCTTCTCCCCAATCCTATTCAATACCTCCTCGTTAGTTATGTGATCTACCCATCTAATCTTCAGCATTCTTCTCTAGCACCACATTTTGAAAGCTTCTATTCTCTTCTTGTCCAAACTATTTATTGTCCATGTTTCACTTCCATACATGGCTACACTCCATACAAATACTTTCAGAAATGACTTCCGGACACTTAAATCTATACTCGATGTTAACAATTTTCTCTTCTTCAGAAACGCTTTCCTTGCCATTGCCAGTCTACATTTTATATCCTCTTTACTTCGACCATCATCAGTTATTTTGCTCCCCAAATAGCAAAACTCCTTTACTACTTTAAGTGTCTCATTTCCTAATCTAATTCCCTCAGCATCACCCGACTTTATTCGACTACATTCCATTATCCTCGTTTTGCTTTTGTTGATGTCCATCTTATATCCTCCTTTCAAGACACTATCCATTCCGTTCAACTGCTCTTCCAAGTCCTTTGCTGTCTCCAACAGAATTACAATGTCATCGGCGAACCTCAAAGTTTTTATTTCTTCTCCCTGGATTTTAATACCTACTCCGAATTTTTCTTTTGTTTCCTTTACTGCTTGCTCCATATACAAATTGAATAACATCGGGGACAGGCTACAACCCTGTATCACTCCCTTCCCAACCACTGCTTCCCCTTCATGTCCCTCGACTCATAACTGCCATCTGGTTTCTGTACAAATTGTAAATAGCCTTTTGCTCCCTGTATTTTTACCCCTGCCACCTTCAGAATTTGAAGGAGAGTATTCCAGTCAACATTGTCAAAAGCTTTCTCTAAGTCTACAAATGCTAGAAACGTAGGTTTGCCTTTGCTTAATCTTTCTTCCAAGATAAGTCTTAAGGTCAGTATTGCCTCACGTGTTCCAGTATTTCTACGGAATCCAAACTGATCTTCCCCGAGGTCGGCTTCTGCTAGTTTTTCCATTCGTCTGTAAAGAATTCGTGTTAATATTTTGCAGCTTTGGCTTATTAAACTGATAGTTCGGTAATTTTCACATCTGTCAACACCTGATTTCTTTGGGATTGGAATTATTATGTTCTTCTTTAAGTCTGAGGGTATTTTGCCTGTTTCATACATCTTGCTCACCAGATGGTAGAGTTTTGTCAGGACTGGCTCTCCCAAGCCCGTCAGTAGTTCCAATGGAATGTTGTCTACTCCGGGGGCCTTGTTTCGACTCAGGTCATTCACAGGGGGTTATGCACCCTAAAATCTCCCAAATGTAGGAAAGTTTTACGGAGTTGATCAATCAGTGCTGCCAATACGTTTAGGGATACTGCACCATCTGGATGAAGATATACATTGCAGACAGTTACTTCCTGCGTCATCATTATCCTGACAGCCACAGCTTCGAAAGTCGTTTAAAGGGCACAGGTTCACTACATACTGAGTTCAGGACATAGATGCAAACTCCACCTGACAATATTATAGATGCTACAGTTCCTGTAATATCCCTTATAGTCATGGACGGCTAAGGTCTGAATTGCCAGGAACCAGGTTTTCTGGAGGACAATGAAGAAAACAGGTGTAAAGCTTAACAGCTGCTGTAGCTCACCCAGGTGATGGAAAATACCACCACAATTTCTATGGAGGATTAAGTGACTGTGAGACTGGGAAGGCATGAAACACTTAATGAGGCAGTTTACACCTCAGGATCACCTGCTGCCACCAGATGAGCACCTGTGTTATCAACATCCATTGTGTCTAAAGGCCCAGAGAGATCCAGGTCCTCAGAGGACACCAGAAACTCCACCTCATCCTCAGACACAGAGGTTGTAGGTAGTGGTGGTGTGGGTGGCACCACAGTGCTTTGGTGCTTGGGGGTCTTTTCTTTTTAGGTATCTCTCGCTGCTCCTTAGGTTTGCCCAGCTGGGAAGCCCTATTACAGTCTCAGGGACTGAGGACGACCATGAAGTCCTACGACCATCTACGTGTGGTTGCTTCAGCCACTGGCGGGTGCCATCTTTGCCACTGGTAGGAACCTGGAATGCGTTCCTGGCGAGAGGAGCTGAAGAAGACTTACTATTCTCCGGCTCAGAAGTGGAGCTGGTGTCCTGAATAGTTGGAGGCAGGGTGCTGCTCCTGAAGTAGGTTGTGGAGGAGCAACAGGAGGATAGTGCCCCCCACTATCAAGGGGGCAGGTGGAGTTTGGCGGCTCTGAGAGCCAACTGTATGCGGAGAAACGGAAGACGGTAGAACCGTTGTTGTAGCGACAGCATAGGATACAGCCTCTCATATTCTCTCTTAGCCTCAGTGTAGGTCAGTCGGTCCAGGGTCTTTTATTCCATTATATTTCTTTCTTTCTGCAGAATCCTGCAGTCTGGCAATCAAGGCAAATGTGCTCTCCACAGTTGACAGATGAGAGGTGGGACACAGGGATTATTGGGATGTGAAAGACGCCCAAAATCGCAACAGGTGATGCTGGAAGCACAGCAGGAAGACATATGGCTGAACTTCCAGCACTTAAATCGCCGCATCGAGGGAAGGATATATATGGCTTTATGTCACAGCGATATACCATCACGTTGACCTTCTCTGGTAATTTGTCACCCTCGAAGGCCAAGATGAAGGCACCGGAGGCAACCTAATTATCCCTCAGACCCCGGTGGAAGCTTCGGACAAAATGGACACCTCGCCGCTCTAAATTGGTGCGCAGCTCATCATCAGACTGCAAACGAAGGTCCGTGTGAAATATGATACCCTGGACCATGTTTACACTCTCATGGGGAGCAATGGAAACAGAAACATCCCCCAGTTTGTCATAGGTAAGTAGTGCCTGTTACTGGGCTGAGGATGCTGTTTTGTTCAAGACCAACCCTGACCGCATTTTGGACAAGCCCTCCACCTCCCCAAACTTTTCTTTTAAATGCTCCACAAAAATCTGAGGTTTCATTGACAAGAAAGAATCCCCATCAACTCTCATCCAAATGTGGTACCGGGGTGAATAAGCTTCGCTGCCATCCTTAGCCTGGCGTTCCTCCCATAGTGTGGCGAAGGGTGGGGGCAGGGTGAGGGAGGGGGGGGGGGTGGCTGCGATTTGGGGTTGTATATCTTAGTACTGAAGTTAGACCTCTATCGCTTAGAGATCACCAGCAAGAGATGACATACTACACTTCATGTAATGTCATCTGCCCTGATGCCACCCACTCGGACCAGGGGCCCTCCCCAGTGGGTGCCAACCAGTCGCACCAAAGGCCAAATGGCCATTGCCAGCAGTACTGATGCCCCAGGGAGATAGGCATTTACTCCTTGGCAGATGTGGAGAGTTAATGATGCAGTCATCAGCAGAGTGATCCCTGTGTGGTCAGGAGCTACAACCACAACCACAGGGTAAATGGTGGCCCCATCACAACAGACTGGCTACCGTGCTGGACATCATCGACAGCACAGAGGATTGAGGAAACCGCACCCGGGTGGGTGACCTCGCACTGCAGCTGGAGAATGAGCTGAAGTGCAGATCCCTGTCGACGAAGGATCCGAGGGGTCTCAACGCACGATGGACACTGTGCACCACGAACGGTGCCCTTCCCCAACTGGCTCGCTCTTTGGGAAGATTTTGAAAAATGATTGTCGAACCTTACAGGGGATGGTCAGATAAAGGCAGAACGTGTGAGACTCCTTTAGTCACCTCATTGCAGGCAGGAATATCTCAGGCCTATTATAATCCCCAGAACCCCAGGGGGGGGGGGGGGGGGCATATCTAGTGACTGAATCAGTTAATATTTTCTTTCCGGCTTCATAGTACGATAGACGAGCAAAGGTCTCGTACTACCATATTTAGTTTTCCTTTTGAAAAATTGGGCAAGCTCTGAACTTGGGAGGATGGTGGGGCACGCAATTTGTCCACAGTGGAGGGTGTTCACCAAGTCCACCATCAGGAGGAGCTTTGCCACAGTTTCCACAGACGAGTTCCGAGACACACTGGGACTGTATGTGACCAAAATGGAAACATCAAACATACCTTGTTGCTGATCGGTTGTAAGGCTTAATGGCACACCTATATGCCACGACTTACTTTTTCCAGAAACACTTGTCCAAACTCCAACTTGAAAGCTCCTGTACAAACAGTTTCCTTTTAGCCCACTCTATATGCACCATACAAAACAACACCGCAATATCCCAGGTTTTCTCTGAGTCCATCACACTGTTGTGTTAGCTCTATGTGACAGATAGTGCCTGGGTCATATTAAGGCTTTACTGTGATGTAACTGACAGGGATATCTCTTAGCTCGGTGCAGGCTCCGAGTGCTTGCATTAATATTCAGATGCTGCTTTAATTAATGCAGACCCATTCCCCATTTTTTCCACATTGGCGACTTCACCGAACTTATTCTCTACAAAAAACAAAAGTTGTACTGTTACGATGGAATCACCACCGTTCCCACAGCAGACTAAATAATGAGTGAATTGCTGGTGTCCTTTTTTCCTGACCCGTCCCTGAGCCCAAGGCACTGCTACGGAAGGAAACGCTGGAGGCTAAGATTCCACATTAAATTCCCTCCTTCCTGCCAACGAGAGAGCCTGTTCTATATGCCCACTACCCTTACAAGGTGGCTGCACAGTGCAGCACGCCGCCCTCGGGGGGGCACAGCCAGCCCCTGCGGCACCCACCTGGCTCCATGATCACTGCCCACAGTCCCAGTGCCCCTCAACACAAGAACAGCTCTGACAACATGCACGTCATGCCTGCTTCATTAGTGGGCTGCAGTTGCAAGGGTACACAATGATCCCACCACATCGAATTAGCTGATGTGTCGGTGGCCTTATGGACGGGAATATTTGTCAGTTTGCTGAGGATGCACAGGTAGCTGCCATGTGCCACAAACAGGGTGCCCTCTAACGTGTCAGTCCCGAAACTATCTGCCACATTATCAATGTTCTCAAAAAAGAAAAATATTAGTCAAATCCAAAAGCAGAGAGGACTATAACTCTCTTAAAGGAGAATAGAAGAAATCAAAGTCAGCAATCCAATCCAGAACCTAAGGAGTAGCCAGGTAATCTCTCGACTGATCAAATGTAATTACGAAACAAGTAAGTTTCGAGGGAGTTACCTAACCTTTATTTTTGTTAATTATTTTATATGATCAAGTTAGTAGTATGTCAACATACCTGTGCAGTGTGCTACTATACAAAAAATAGAAGTCTCCCCCCCACCCACAAAAAAATCATTCCAGTACCCTATGTAATACAGAACTGTTTTCAGTTTGGGTACCATGTATGAAAGTGTTCGTTTACTATATTTTATGGATTAACTTCATACATTCTCACACCTCAGCATTCGGAAATTATATTATTATTATTATTATTATTATTATTATTATTATTATTATTATTATTATTATTATAGAGCACTTTGTATCTGCTGCTGCAGTCCGGGCTTATTGTGTACATAATTTCTTATTAATGTGATAGTGCATGTAAATACACACAAATACAATCCAGTTACAATGTTTGGTTGAAATGTGAGAGACCTGTAGTCATACATCTCGAGAAGTCATTCTTATACCTACAAATACACGATTCATTTTGCCACGGTTTATCCTGACCTTTTGTTCCAAATTCAATTCCCCTCACTTGTTCCCTACAGAGTTTCTCATATTTAAGACATTTCTCAGATTGTGATATTACGTATGCAGAAACTGACGGAGGCCACTATTTTGATAAATTTTTTTTATAATGTGTTTCTATATATTTATTATGCACAGTTCCAAGAGGCGAGTATCTCAGGAGTTAGTGTCACGACATGCATGCATGTTGTTTCAGGATTTCAATTAATTTATTTTTAACCTATGTTTTAATATTAATATCAACTATTTGTTTTAGAGTTGTGTTAGTATATAAAACTAACACAATGTATAGGTTTGTATTGAGAGCCATGCTGAATAAACTACCTTTCTCACCATTAATGTGTCACTAGAAAATTACAAATTAACTCTATATGTATAACATACAGCAGTTTGTGTCACTCAGGCTTAAATGAGAATCTCTGAACTGTCACAGGCAACTCACACTGCCAATTCTCATTTAGACATTTTCGTACATATCATGACACTGTGTTTGTTAACAGTAATACAGCACGGGATGTAAAAGTCTATTTACTCTGTACCAAGACAAATTACGCCCCAGTGTATGATTTGTTGCCATAACTTATGCCAAGACACCTACTGTAGATGTGTCTGACACGTATTGATACCTTATGTACTGCACCACGCATTTGTCTTTTTTTCCTCCTCCTGATATCAATGCCCTACGTTATACTGCTTATACATTTCATTGTTTTCAGTTTCACAATTGCACTTTCTAAGGGCTATAAAGCTGAACTTGTGATACAAGAAATAATAAAAGAAGTCAAATGGTGGTAGTGTTGTTATTTAGAAAAAACTGTTTAAGAATTTGTGGCGAGTCCATTTTCAGAGTGTGCTGTCACCGCCAGACACCACACTTGCTAGGTGGTAGCCTTTAAATCTGTCGCGGTCCGTTAGAATACGTCAGACCCGCGCGTCGCCACTATTAGTGATTGCAGACCGAGCGCCGCCACACGGCAGGTCTAGAGAGACTTCCTAGCACTCGCTCCAGATGTGCAGCTGACTTTGCTATCGATGGTTCACTGTCAACATACGCTCTCATTTGCCGAGATGATAGTTAGCATAGCCTTCAGCTGCGTCATTTGCTACGACCTAGCAAGGCGCCAGTATCCGTACTATAGATATTGTGAATCATGTACAATAAAGAGTGACGTTCTCCATTAATGGGTTAAAGTTAAGTATTCCACCAGCTACAGCCATTTTTCTCAATTCTAATTCCCTTGTCATGTTCCAGACCTCACGCCAGCCTGCGTGAGCTAAATAGCGTGCATTTCGGCCTCCTTTAGAAAAACCCCTGTTGGCTCTCCTGCCAACCACAAAATTGGTGATGAGGCAAAACCGCGTTCGTATCCATGTTGCCCTGATTTACTTGTGTAATGACTTCTCCACGATCTCCAGATGTACTGTCCGAATTTTATCGCTTACAGAATCAGCAGACGCAGGCCTTACTGGATGCCCTTGGACAGCTCGTCCAGGGTCAACATGCGATGCAAAATGATGCGGCAGCAGCCGCTTCACCGCTAACGCAGCCACACCACGCTGTTGCACCCACTTATCGACCTTATGATGCTGCACTGGAAACCTGGGCGGAGTGGTCACACCAATTTCGATTCCATCTTGCAGCCTACAGAATTCAAGGTAACCAGCGGCAGCCTTATTTATTGCCTTCTGTCGGCGTGACCACGTACCGTGTGATAGTCAAATTATTTCCCCTGAGCGACGTAGCAACTCTATCCCACGAAGAAATGTTGTCTGCATTAGATGCATATTTCAAAGAATCAGTCAATGTAGTTGCCAAACGGTATACATTCTTTCGTACAAAACGTACGGCAGGTCAGACTAATCGGGAGTGGGTTGCAATCTTGCAAGGCCTTACTAGGGATTCTGCTTTTGAGTGTCAATGTGGAGTCCCTTATTCAGATACTATGGTACGTTATGCAATTGCATAGAACGTCTATGGTGTTCATATACGGGAACAGATTTTGAAACTAGTCAATCCCTCCCTTCAACAAGTGATGGACATATTGGATCGACAGCACACACTTGACTTTGCTCAGGAATCATTTGAAACTTTGCCAGCAGTGTGTCAGATTAACCGGCCCGCCGGGCGAGCTGCACAGAGCAGTAAACAGTCCTCGCGTACGGCCGCGCCGCTGCCGCCAGGCTCTCAGCAACGTGTACCGCGCCGGCAAGCAACTCCAGTGATCAAATCATGCCCGCGGTGTGCTACTAAACATTCGTGTGAGCATTGCCCGTCATGCCAAGCTATTTGCTTTTATTGTAATAAAAAAGGACATGTTCAGAGTGTTTGCCAGAAAAAGCTCAGATAGGATGCTCAAAACCGTTCCAGGCCCTTTGCTTCACGCCGGAATCGGAATCGAACCAAGGATACTCAGGCTCGCGAAACTTCGCCCATGGATATTCATGTAGTTCATTCCACTCCGCACAGTGCCACTCTCTCTAACTGACTGTGTTCGTCCCAAAAATAGTGTGCGTCGACATCGCCGGAACTTCCGTCAAGTCGCAAGTGATTATGTACCAGCGTCATTTCACGTTGCACGAGACAGTCGCTCTTGTCGTCAGCAGGACAATAAACTTTTTCTAGACTTGGACATTAACGGAAAAGTGATACCATTCCAGCTCGATACAGGAGCTGCAGTTTCACTGATCAATCGGGACACTTACAAACTGCTGGGCACACCTCCGTTGTGTGCCGCAAATGTTAAATTAAGTTGTTATTCAGGTGAACAGATCCCTGTGTTAGGACAGTGCAGCCTTCTTGCAACATACAAAGGACAAACAAAACTTGAGTCATTTTACATCCTTCATTCTTCTTCAGCAGTGAACTTGTTTGGTTTCTATTTATTTCAGTTGTTTAACTTGTCTATAGTAAATCAGGTCCTATCAGTGAACCAGACGGTGCCTTCAGACAGTGTTAAGGCAACAGTGAATCCACAACTCGTGATTGCAACTTTTCCTTTACCCCGCCCGAAAGATCTTTTTGACAAACTGTGCCCAGGTAAATATTTTTCGAAGTTGGACCTCGCAGATGCATACTTGCAAATACCGGTGGACGAAGAATCCCAGCGTGTTTTGGTGGTTAACACACATCTTGGTTTGTATCGATTCAGACGACTGCCATTTGGGTGTGCATCCGCCCCTGCATTGTTTCAGCAATATCTACAAACTGTTTGTGCGTCGGTCCCTACTGCAGCAAATTGTCTGGACGATATTGTGATCTCCGGAAAGACGGAAGAAGAACATTTGGCCAATCTCCGAACATTATTTCAGGTCTTGCGACAAAATGGTCTTCGCTTGCGGAACGACAAATGTGTGTTTTTTGATCGGGACTTGCCATACCTGGGACATGTAATCAATGCCCAAGGCATACATCCCAGTCCCACGCACCTTCGTGCCATACAAGACTTGCCGTCGCCGCAGAATTTGAAGCAGCTACAGAGTGTGCTGGGAAAGATTAACTATTATCATAAATATGTTCCACAAGCCTCTTCCATTTAAGCTCCGCTTCATCGCTTACGCCGTAAAGGTGTTCCGTTCGTCTGGACGACGGAATGCAAACGCGCCTTTCGCCAGTTGAAATCGGCATTGCTTTCCAATACTTGCCTTATGCCATTCGATCCACAGAAGCCCCTTTTGTTGATGGTGAATGCATCGGATTTCGGGATTGGTGCTGTGCTTGCGCACAAAGATGGATCGCACGATCGCCCTATTGCCTTTGCGTCCAAATTGCTCTCGTCTGCGCAAAGAAATTATTCACAGATCGAGAAAGAAGCATTGGCTCTCGTATTTGGTGATACAAAGTTTCATGATTTCTTGTATGGTCGTCACTTTACCATAAACACAGACCACAAACCTTTGACATCGCTTTTTCATCCGACCAAGCCTGTACCACCCCGTACAGCGCAGAAACTCATTCGCTGGTCTATTTTCCTCTCGCAGTACCGCTACGATATCTTGTATCGGTCCACTGCTACGCACGGAAATGCCGATGCGTTGTCACGCTTGCCTGTTGCTGATGATAGGGCATTCGAGTCCTCCGAACTTGCTTGCATGTTCATTGATGCGGAAACCGGTGACGTGGTCGAATCGTTTCCGATTGATTTTCGTCGTGTAGCTACAGCCACAGCTGCCGACCCTGTCCTTGCTCCCGTTCTGCGTTTTGTTGATACGCAATGGCCCTTGTCAAAGTCACGGATCGGGGACACGTTGGTTCGCCGATTTTTTGCTCACAAGGAGTGACTGTTTGTGCGACGTGGTGTTTTGCTGTTGCGTTCTGATAATGTTCAGTCCAGGGTCGTGGTACCACGTTCGTTACAGTCCTCTGTCTTAAAGCTTCTCCACCAAGGACATTGGGGTATAGTGAGAACGAAACAACTTGCTCGTCAGCACTGTACTTGGTTCGGAATCGATGCCGCGATTACGAAAATGTGCTCTTCTTGCATGGTGTGTGCCAAACAACAATCAGCACCACCACGGAAATTGTTTGCATGGCCAAAAGCCACTTCCCCTTGGCAACTCTTACACATCGATTTTGCTGGTCCCTTCTGGAATGCTCGATGGTTGGTTGGGGTAGATTCATTCAGTAATTTTCCTTTTGTTGTCCGGATGTCTTCCACGACGTCATCTGCCACAATCCAAGCGTTATCCGCTATCTTTTGCATTGAAGGTCTTCCACAGACTATTGTTTCCAACAATGGCCCACAATTCATGTCCGTAGAATTTCAGTTATTCTGCGAAGCCAATGGTATTCAACATCTGACGTCCGCGCCGTTTTTGCCACAGTCAAACGGTGCCGCTGAACGATTGGTCAGGACTTAAGTCACAGATGTCGAAGTTGAAAGAGTCGCATTCTCGGGAGGACGTGTTATTGCTCTTTTTGTCCTCTTATCGCTCTCAGCCCAGAGATGGTCGCTCGCCGGCTGAGTTGCTCCACGGTCATCATCATCGAACCTTGATGTCTTTGCTACATCCGCCTCATCAGGTGCCTGTGCCGCGGCAGACACCTGCTTTTGCTCCAGGCGATGTCTACTATCGCCACTATCAAGGTTCACGGCGTTGGCTCGAAGGGCGCATACTTCGCTGCCTCGGCCATGCTATGTATCTGGTTTTGGGGGCCTTTGGTGAGGTGAGTCGGCATCTCAATCAGCTGCGCTTCTGTCGTCGCACGGGATCTGCCGCTCGCCGTCTGCTTTCAGCGACGGTGTCGTCCGGTCAGTGTCCCGGGGACCCATCTACTGGCTCGCCTCAGCCCCAGGAGTTACCGACGCTGCCTTCCATTTTGCACCATGGCGACGCGCCTCCGCCGCTGCCTGTTCTCCCACCAGCGACGCCCACAGTGGAAGCGGCGCTGCAACCACCGGCGGCTCCCTGGGTCACGCGGCGCAGATCGCTTCCCGTGACCAGTTGTCCTCCGACATGGAACTCTTGCCCGCTCCGGACCATATGTCGTCTTCGCCCGTCGGGTGCCCCGGCCCAATGGAGGTCGACCCTTCAGCCCCTCCTGTCTCTCTACGAGCACATACACCGCCATGTTGGCGTGCACCCTGGAGCAGGTTTTCAGGTGTTTCCTAGCTCCCTGTGGTCCGAATGGCAGGGTGTGGGTGGCACAGCCTCTCCTGTTAGGCTCCCCACCTCGGGCGGAAGCCTTATGCCACAGCCGTACACCGATTTGCGGGGGAGGAATGTGGTGTCACCGCCAGACACCACACTTGCTATGAGGTAGCCTTTAAATCGGCCGCGGTCCGTTAGTATACGTCGGACCCGCACGCCGCCACTATTAGTGATTGCAAACCGAGCGCCGCCACACAGCAGGTCTAGAGAGACTTCCTAGCACTCGTCCCAGTTGTACAGCCGACTTTGCTAGAGATGGTTCACTGACAAGATACGCTCTCATTTGCCGAGACGATAGTTAGCATAGCCTTCAGCTGCGTCATTTGCTACAACCTAGCAAGGTGCCAGTATCTGTACTATAGATATTGTGAATCGTGTGCCATAAAGAGCGACGTTCTCCATTAATCGATAAAAGTTAAGTATTCCACCAGCTACGTCTGTTTTCCTCAATTCTTATTCCCTTGTCATGTCCCAGACCTCATGGCAGCCTGCGTGAGCTAAATAGCGTGCATTTCGGCCTCCTTTAGAAAAACCCGGTTGACTCTCCTGCCAACCACAACACAGAGAACGACTTAATTTTTTGAAAAATGTCGTATCAGCTTAGTCTATGCTTTTTTCTTCTAAAGGGATTTATTATTTTTATTAAAACCTGAGTCTGGAAATAAACAAAACTCCAGAAGTGGTGCACAGTAGTGCCACGAGTCTGGAAATAAACAAAACTCCAGAAGTGGTGCACAGTAGTGCCACTGACTGTCATTCTCAATGTTGTAAATGGTAACACGAATAGTCCCGATTTTACCCTTGAATACACAAGAAATATTCGTATCTCAACAGTGCTCTACTCGCAGTGATAAAAAGTATGACTGTTTTTTTGTCAAAGACTTTATAGGGACACCTTTGTTCTGCTGATGGAGACAATTCCCATACCTGCACATTCATGGTACCAGGCAGAATAACATTAATCTGTTGGGGACAAAACCCTCATTTGCTTCTCAACAGTTATGAGGAAAATCTACAGGCCAAGTCTACACAAGACACTATACTTTATTAAAATACAGCCTGAAGCTGTCTTTCCATGTCGAGTCATACAGGTCATCCCACCCACCATCTCTCATTTTGATGAAATTTTGTTCTCCCTATGGAGATATGTAACCGTATCAAACTCTACAATATTATGAAGAGGATCATTGATGCTGATCATATAGTGGAGATGCTGAGACGCAGATAGGCAACAAAAAGACCGGCCAACAAGGTCTTCGCAGGAAATGTACGCACACACGCGCGAACACAGTGTCTGGCTGCTGAAGTTAAGATGATAGAAGAAGCAACCCCATGATGGGGGTAAGGAGGAGACTGGGGCAGGGGAGGATAGTACTGTAGTGGTGGGGACAAAGTGCTGCTTGTGGTAGTGGGGTTGCATGAGGTGGAAAGAAGGCAGGGCAGCTAGGTGCAGTTGTGAGGTTGAACTGATGGCAGAGGAACCGGTGGAAGTGAGGGGGGGGGGGGGGGGAGAAGCAAAAAAGGAGAGAAGTAGAAAGACTGTAGGTGAATTGGAGGAATAGAGGACTATGTAGTGGTTGAATGGGAACATAGAAGGGGCAACACAGGTAAGGACAATGACTAACACAGGTTGATGCCAGGAAGGTTACAGGAACATAGAGTATATTGTAAGGAGAGTTCCCACCTGTGCAATTCAGAAAGAATGGTGTTGGTGGGAAGGATACTCCAGATGGTACAGGCTGCGAATCAATCACTGAAATGAAGAACATTGTGTTCAGTAGCGTGCTTCGCAACGAGGTGGTCCACTTGTTTCTTGGCCACCGTTTGTTGCTGGCCATTCATTCGAACAGATAGCTTGTTGGTTCAAAATGGTTCAAATGGCTCTGAGCACTATGGGACTCAACTGCTGTGGTCATTAGTCCCCTAGAACTTAGAACTACTTAAACCTAACTAACCTAAGGACATCACACACATCCATGCCCGAGGCAGGATTCGAACCTGCGACCGTAGCAGTCGCACAGATAGCTTGTTGTCATGTCTATTTAGAATGCAGCACAGTGGTTGTAGCTTGGCTTGTAGATCTCATGGCTGGTTTCACAGACAGCCTTGCTTTTGATGGGATAGGGGAAGCTTGTGGCTGAACTGCTGTAGGTGATGGCAGTGGGATGGCATATGGAACAGGTCTTGCATCTAGGTATATTACAGGGATAGCAGCAATGAGGCACAGGGTTGGGAGCAGGGGATGCGTAGGGATGGACAAGCATATTGTGTAGGTTCAGTGGGCAGCTGAATACCACTGTGGGAGGAATAGGAAGGATAGGGGGTAGGACATACCTCATTTCAGAGCACAATGAGATGTAGTCGAAACTCTGGTAGCAAATGTAATTCAGTTGATTCAGTCCTGGGTGGTACTGAGTAACAAGGGAAATGCACCTCTGTGGCCAGAAGGTGAGACTTTTGGAGATGGTGAGTGACTGGAAAGACAAAGCACAGGTGATTTGTTTATGTACAATACTGGCACGATAATTATGGTCTGTAAACTCCTCAGTGAAACTCTCAGTGTATTTCGAGAGTGACTGCTCGTCACTGCAGGTGGCTAGGCTGTATGGAAGGGACTTCTAGGTATGTAATGGGCGTCAGCTGTCGATGTAGAGGTATTGCTGGTGACTGGTAAGTCTGATATGGACAGAGATACTGATGTAGCCATCTATGAGGTAGAAGTCAACATCGAGGAAGGTGGCTTGTTGGCTTGACTAGGACCAGGTGAAGCAAATGGGGAAGAAGTAGCTGAGGTTCTGGAGGAATGTGGACAAGACAACCTCACCTTCAATCCAGATCACGAAGATATCATCAATGAATCTGAAGCAAGAGAGAGGTTTGGGATTCACATGTTTGGGAAGGATTATTTTATATGGCCTATGAATAGGTTTCCATACAATGGTGCCATGCTGGTATCCATAGTAGTACCCTGGATTTGTTTGTACATAATGCCTTCAAAGGAGACATAGTTGGTCATCGTGACTAGGAAGGAAGGAGGTTGTAGGTTTGAAATCTATTACACATTGGCATTGGGAGACTTAGCATTTAATAGCAGGAAGACAATGAGCATTAGGGATGTTAGTGTAAAGGGAGGTGGCATCAATGGCGACGGCAGGGCATCATGTGGTAAAGAAACAGGAACATCCTGACTGCATCTAGCTGCCCTACCCTCTCTCCAGCTCATCCATGCATTAGCCCATAAGCACCACTTTACCATCCCCCACCTCTAGCCAGGTACTGCTCTGCCACCAAGTCACCTCTCCTATCACACAATGCTGCTAAAAGTCTGGCTTCAGCATGCGCGTGTGTGTGTGTGTGTGTGTGTGTGTGTGTGTGTGTGTGTGTGTGTGTGTGTGTGTGTGTGTCGGTAAATTTCTCTTTGCTGTGCCAAGCCGATCAGCAACTCCACATCTCCACTATTTGGTGAGTAGCAACTATCCTCTTCATAATATTGTTACATTCCATCCTCAATTTTCCATTGTTTCAAATCAAATTCTGGCACTTTATCTCTCTTCATTTCCATTTTAAGGCACTTCAAAGTTCGGGAGTACTTTCACTGTTAACACTGTTACGGCCCAAAACAATATTTGTTAATATTTTCAAAATTACAACCTAGTTGATAGGTGAGTAGCCAGATGTCAAGAGTCCAATCTACATCTACATTATTACTCTGTTATTCACAATAAAGTGCCTGGCAGAGGGTTCAATGAACACTTTCAAGCTATTTCTCTCCACCGTTCCACTCTCTAATGGCACGCGGGAGAAACAAGCACTTAATTTTTTCTGTGAGAGTCCTGATTTCTCTTATTTTATCGAGATGATCATTTCTCCTTAAGTAGGTGGGTGGCAACAGAATGTTTTCGCAATCGACAGAATGTCTTCGCAGTCTGAGGGGAAAACCGGTGACTGAAATTTTTATGAAGATCCAGTCGCAACAAAAACGCCTTTGTTTTAATTATTGCCACTCCAATTCATGTATCATGTCTGTGGCACTTATCTCACCTATTTCGCGATAATACAAAACGAGCTGCCCTTCTTTTTACTTTTCCGATGTAATCCGTCAGTCCCACTTGATGATCCCACACCGCACAGCAATACTCCAGAACACGGCGGACAAGCATGGTGTAAGCAGTCTCTTTAGCAGACCCGTCTCACCCAAAGTATTCTGCCAATTAATCACAGTCTGGTTTGCTCTACCCACAACATTATCTATGTGATCGTTCCAATTTAGGTTATTTGCAACTATAATCCCTAAGTATTTAGTTGAACTTCTAGTCTTCAGATTTGTGTAACTTATCACGTAATCGAAAGTTAGCGGATTTCTTTTAGTACTCATGAGATTAGCTTCACACCTTTCTTTATTCAGTGTCAACTGCCACTTTTCGCACCATACAGATATCGTATCTAAATAATTTTCCAATTCGTTTTGGTTATCTGATAACAGTAAATGACACCATCATCTGCAAACAATCTCAGTCGGCTGCTCAGATTGTCTCCTATGTCATTAATATAGATCATTAACAATAGAGTGCCTATAACACCTCATTGGGAACGCCGGACTGCTTCACTCGATGACTTTCTGTCTATTACTACGAACTGTGACCTTCCTGACAGGAAATCATGAATCCAGTCACAACTGAGATGATATTCCATAGGCACCAGTTTGGTTAGAAGACAACTTGTGAGGAACAGTGTCTGAAGCCTTTTGGAAATCTAAAAACATGAAATCAATTTGACATCCCCTGTCGTTAGCACGCACTCATTACTTCACAAGTTTAAAGAGCTAGTTGTGTTTCATAAGAAAGATATTTTCTGAATACGTGCTGACTGTGCGTCAAATTTTTTTCTTCGAGGTACTTCATAATTTTTGAATACAGTATATGTTCCAAAACCCTACTGCAAATCGACGTTAGTGACACGGGCCTGTAATTCAGCTGATTCTCCTACTTCCCTTTTTGGGTATTGGTGTGACTTGGACAATTTTTCAGTCATTAGGTACGATCTTACTGTGAGCGAGTGATAATTGCTAAATATGGAGCTATTGTATCAGCATACTCTGAAAGGAACCTGACTGGTATACAATCTGGACCAGAGCCCTTGTCTTTAACAAGTTATTTAAGCTGCTTTGCTACACCGAGGATATCTACTTCTATGTTTCTCATCTTGGCAGTTGTTCTTGATTCAGGAATATTCAGGAATATTCACTTCACCTTGTTTGGTGAAGGAGTTTCAGAAAACAGTGTTTAATAACTCTGCTTTAGTGGCACGGTCATAAGTGACTTCACAGTTGTTATCGCGCAGTGAAGGTATTGATTGTGTCTTGCCACTGGGGGATCGGTACCATCACTTATCAAATTATGTGGTATGTATTTCTCACTTGCCGTCAATACTATCTCTCATTCCACAGTTCTTCTATGCATACATGATCAGATCGGAAGGAGTGAAGACCGCCTCTTAAAAAGGTGTTAAGAGCATTTTTAACAGCTTTTAAGTATATATACTTTGCATTTCTTTTTTATGGTTGTAGGTGTTACACTATTCGATTCGTCATGA